>NC_057801.1:506056660-506160935 GCF_018294505.1 Triticum aestivum | reverse complement strand
CTATTTCTCCATTCCGACCCAGCCATGTACACGAGCCCTGGCCTTACGTATGCACGAGTAGGCGTTCGAGACCCCGCCCATATGTATGTATGTGGCCGTATTTTCTTTCTTGCACACTGGCCGTTGTACGTACGTGTACATGCTACATGCGTGCCTCTACTACGACACTTGCGCGCCTCTACATCGACCAGTATGTACGTACACGTTCGTGACCTGAATGATAACGCTACGTACGCTTCGACCAGGTGGGTCCCGACTGTCAGGCACTTCCTTGCGTGCGAAGATGTAGCTGGTGGGTCCCAACCGTCAGGGGGGCGAATCATATTTTTTGCCTGGACGCACTTCCTTGCGTGCGAAGATGTAAATGGTGGGTCCCAACAGTCAGGGGGGGAACATTTTTTTTGCAAAATACGGTTGCCCGTCCGGTGGGTCCCTGCTGTCAGGTGGAGGAATAATTATGTTGCATGTAATAAGGAGCCAATTCCTTGCGGCTGCCGTGGACCCAGCTGTCAGCCTATCAACGTACAGTACTCTTCCGATGGAAGTCGTTCCTTGACCATGTTGACCACGCCGTGCCGAGAGCACCTGGGCGGTGGACGACAGCGAGTCCTAGGAAGGGGACGACACGGAGCCGGGGAAGACGCGACAGTGGATGCCCACGCGTAGAGGAGTATGAGGGTTCACTGGTTTGGCTGCGGTGTGAGGCTGCCGTCGCCGAAGAATAACAGGAGGTGTGGGTGAGTAGAGGGATGGCCTGGCCAGTGATGGGAGTAGTAGGGGGCGGTGAGGCCTCCGTGGCATCACGGCTGGCCATGGGAGGCAGGAGCACGCAACACGACCGGCGCTGGTTTGGGCGGCTGGAGCAAGAAGACCAGAGGTTGAAGAAGCACTACGGCCGTTGGATGGACATCGTATGGTCACTAGAGCTAGAATCGATCATATTGACTAAGTTGACAAAGCCCTCCATCCCTGTCAACTTAGTAGGCCCACAAGTAAGCCTCCCACCAAGGTGGGTCCCAGCTAGCAGGGGGAGTATTCATTTTTTCCGTGTAATAAGGAGGCACTTCCGGTGGGTCCGAGCTGATAGCGGGGAGAACGTTTTTTTCGCGAAATACAGTGGCCCGTCCGGTGCGTCCCAACAGTCAGGGGGAAACGTTTTTTCGCAAAATACGGTGGCCCGTCCAGTGGGTCCCTGCTATCAGCTGGAGGAATCATTAGTTTCCGTGTAATAAGGAGGCACTTCCTTGCTACGGCCGTGGACCCAGCTGTCAGCCTCTCCACATAGAGTACACTTTCGATGGAAGTCGTTCCTTGACCACATTGACCACGCTGCGTTCTGTTGCATGCATGCGTCCATGGGCATGGTGCATCCCCACTATGAGCCTCTCACGTACAGTCATCTTCCGGTGACTCTCGGTTGTTGACCACACAGTGCCAAGCACCCAAGGCCGGTGGACGAGGCGAGGCCCCAAATTGGAATGACCCAGAGATGGGGAAGACGGAGCAGTGGAGTCGCAGATGGAGAGGAGTGGGAAACTTGACTGGTTCGGGTGCGCAGCAGCACAGCCGCGGTGCCGCCCACGGGAGACAGGAGCAAGTACAGAGATTGAAGAAGGAGCACGGTTGTTGGATTAACATCCAACGGTCCATCTGCTAGAATCATTTGTTGATTAAGTTGACAAAGCTCTACGTACACGTCCGCTTAGTAGGCCCACAAGTCAGCCACCAAATCTGACGGGTCCCAACTGTCAACGGGAGGAATTATTATTTTTTTGCATAACAAGGAGGCACTTCCTTCCGTGCGAAGATACAGCCGGTGGGTCCCAACTGTCAGCTGGAGGAAACATTTTTTCAGCTTAATAAGGAGGAACTTTCCTTGCGTGCGACCATGGACCTCGTGGGTCCCAGACGTCAGGCTCTCCACGTATAGTCCTCTTTCGATGACTCTCGTTTGTTGACCACGCCGCACCGAGCACAGCAAGGCGGTGGACGACGGCGAGGCCCTGTACGGGAATGACTCAGAGATGGGAAGACGCGGCAGTGGAGTCGCAGATTGAGAGGAGGAGAAGGGTTATAACCTACGTAGCACTGATACGCCAGGGAAGTGCCCTATCGCTGTTTCAGACGGCTCTAATGCGCTGATACGGCTGATACGGCTCAGATACGCGTATCAAAGAAGTATCTCATTTTTTATTTAAAGGAAAAGAAAACAAAATGCTGATACAGCAGCAACATGCTCGTGACACGCCTGGGACACGGCGAGCGGCCGAGCGATCCCAATAGCCCACGACCACCTAAACCTAATCTCTCTTTCGCACTCTATTCGACTGCATGAGGAAGGGCTCGAGGGTGACTCGCCGCCGCCGCCACCTGCAGTGGCTCGTCGAGTCGTCGCTTCCGTCGCCTGGAATCGCCTCTCCTCCTTGAGTCTTCTGCGCCGCCGTCGCAAGGCAATTTCCCTAAGCACCGAGTGATGTCTGATGTGTGCTTGTTGTTGTGTCCTTGATGTATGTGCTTGCCTGCTTGCTGGATTCTTGCTTGGCTATGCTTGCTGGCGTCTGTAGTACTAGTTCACCGAGAGAAATAGCTGCACAAAGGAGGCTATCACTTCTATCTATTGCTGCTTGTTCATGTTTGTTGGATAAAATTGCTTGCTGATGTTGCTGCTTGTTAATGTATTTTTCTATTTTGCGTAGTTGAGGACCTGGATCATTCAAGACAAAAGGAAATAGGTTTGGAGGCAATCAGGCAACTGATAGAGTCGAGGACATTTTGTTATGTTGATTTTTATTACATGTCATTTTTATTAATTATTTATATATACTTGATGTATCGTATATTGCTGTTTCTAGAAATTGTCGTATCCCGTATCGTCGTACTCGTATCGCCGTATCGGTGAAACGTAGGTTATAACTGGTTCTGGTGTGGCGTGCGGCTACAGTCGGTGGAGAATAATAGGAGGTGTGGAGGGGTGGAGGGATAGCCTGGCCGACGGTGGGGTAGCGCTTCACAGCGATGCATGCTAAGCAGAGCCTCTAGCCGTCGGAGGCCGGACCAGGTGGTCCCGGCGACACTGGAGGAAGAAGACGAGAGATTGAAGGTGCATGCCGCCCGGTGGATATAAATCCAATGGCTATGGATGTCATAATCATTTGTTAACCAAGTTGACAACGCCATGCGTAGGCTTCGACCTATTGGCCCACTTGTCAGCCTGCAAAAATGTGGCATATATTTAACCCATGTTTTCTAGAATGTACAATCCATTTGCTGGGCTGGGTGAACAAATAATTTTGCGTCAATGCGGCCCATTTATATTTTCTAAGAAATCCCAGCCCATTTGCACTTCCTTGAAATACACGAATTAGCTGGGCTCGTTATATATATAATGTTATGTTAGAAGGAGCAATTAATATCAAAAAATAAACCGGAGAGGCACGTTTTATATATATATATATATATATATATATATATATATATATATATATAATTAAAAAATTAGCGAGTTATTACTCAAAATAAAAATGAGCGCGTTATTATTACATTGGTCCTTAAAATCTTCGCAAGTTTTTGTACGCAATCACCAGGTTTTTCCTTGCCTGTGAGTCAAAAACAACCAGGATTTCCCTTGCCAACTTCTATTAAACATTTACTTTTATAAGTTAATAACACGTGGGGTGTTTTTATAATGTATATATAAGTCTCGATAAAATATATGACAATAGTAATAATATAAATATATATAATGTGGTTTGAAGGGAAAACATAAATTGGACACAGCATTATCATTCTTATATATAGATAAATAGAATAGAGACCTGCGTTTTATTAAAAAAATACATTGGGCTGCCGATCTTTAAGAAAAAGCCCATAGGCCGGCATGGACCTCAAAAAATAAGTTGAAACCACTGTCTATGTATGTCGTGGGCTACGCATGTTAAAATACAAAACCTAGGCCTATCTGATACTTGTTCGCCCTCTGAAAAAAATGATACCAGATCCCCGAGTGAACTGGATTAAAGAGGGGCCCGGCAGCACGATTGAAGAAGCACATCAAGAGAGATTTTTTTTCTTCAGTGGATGGCTCTCGATGGCATTTTTTTACTTGCCTCTGCACCATACAACTTGTATTTTTAGCCTCCCAGTCCATGGTGGACCAGCAACCCATTTGCTGGGCAGGCCAACCTATAGAAACCAGCACTCGATTTTTCATCAAGCCCCCAATACAACGCAGTACTATGTTTGTTTTGAGGCTGAAAACATTACGATAGGGGTTGAGTGGGGGAGGGGGAAGACAGAGCAAAAAGATTAAAAAGAGCTGATGCGTCGTTGCTACCCTAACAAAGTAGGTGCAATTCTTCTCGGGGAGAAGGTGTGTCGTTGACACCCACACGTCACATACCCCACAGTAGGCATACTAACAAGTTCACACACAAGTACAACAGAAAAGGTAAACACTCGTATCAGACTCAGGTTCATAGTACACATTCATATTCATAGCCAACATTCACTATCAACAACTCAAAAGATTCATATATACACAAGTTCAGCATGTCTATGCATCCAAATGATTGATAGATCACACGACAATATTCATAGATAATTCACAAAAAGATTCAGATATACACATGTTCAGTATGTTTATGCATCCAAATGATTGAGATAAAAACCAATATGATCCATGGACGAACTTTAATTACCTAGGGTACAGACTGGTAAATGGTGTTCAATCGGAGGTACTTCTTGCTAGAATTAATGCTTGTATGAGTAAACTTTCGAGTACATAAGAGGTAGCACATACAGTCTGAACTTTGCTTATAGGTTTATCCTCGAATAGTGGCCTCGTGCCGAGGGAGGTTTGAGAAACTTGGCCACTACTTTCATCCAACTAGTTTACTGGCTCATCTTGGTCCTGTAGCTCGCCAAAATTCTACATTGCAAACGAGAAAGGAGGCGGTTGAGAAAATGAACCACCCAAATTTTTTGTGCAGTTCAACTGAAATGGAGCATCCCTGGCATGCAAACTGATTAAGTGCCAGATGAATATACGCGTCAGTCAACTTGCCTGGAATCTTTAGACTCCATGCCATACAGTTCGCTACCATATCTGCTGATAACCAAAAGGCACAAGTTGGGACCAAAGACTGGACTATGTTTTTCTGGGCTATGCGCCAAGCAATATTTTAGGCGTTCACTCTCCTAATACATGGAAAGAACAATAATCAGGATAAAGACCAGTACCAACCTGTGTGAGGTAGCATATCAATTACTATTTCCTTTGACTGGAAGCCGAGATAAGAGAAGCGACTGACAGCAAAGGAAGAAAGCAGGCCCAGATTAGCGACTGACAGGAAAGGATGGAAGCTGTCGAGGCAATGAAGCGCCCAAAGTTTTTGTGCAGTTCCACCAAAATTGAGCATCCCTGTTGGCACATATATTGAGAGAGTGAGATTACTGTATTAGTGGGACTAGTTGATGAAACATACACTAACAAATAGAAGCACCCTCATTATCTTAATGGGTAAAGTTAGCAACATAGTAGTCTTGCTTAAAGAGAGGTATTAGTTTATTTAATCAATGGCAATTAGCTCAACACTCAAAGCATTACCATGTATCATAGGTTGAAAAATTTAATGTGTAAAGATAAAGGAGTTTCTCATGACAGTAGCACGATACAAATAGAGATGACAACAAACTAATATGATGAAGGCCTTAGGCCCGTACCAACCTGAGGAAAAAAGCTTATTCATGTAGTCCCATAAGAGATGATAAAGCACTCACTGGAATCACTCAATAGTATATATTTTTGTGCACTTCAAATGTATGTTTGAAATCGCTCTTGTTTACCAGTGTTGAGATTATATCGAAAGATTATCAAGAACTTCCAGCAAAGTTAAAGCACTGGCTAGGATACAGTTCATTGTATTGTCTTGTGTAGTTCCACTAAAATGTATGATTGGCACAACATGATCCCAGTTTGCACAAGTAGGAACAAGGTGAAACCTTCATTAGCTTAGTGAGAAAGGATAGAAAGACATTAGCATATTACTCTAACAGTAGCATCAAATTCATGATGGACAATACGCAATACATTGCCTCATTGAACCAATGGCAATAAATTGACATGCAAAACAATAGCACTATTATGTCATGACACTAATAATATTCCCTCCCTGCTCCACCACATGATTCACCTCCATAGACAAACATACATGATTCAGCATAGGGTGCTACTAAAGATTTGGTTAACTCCGATAGGAAAATTAGGCAGCAATAAATTAGTGGTACTTAAGTACTCCTAATTAATTAAGTGAGACAACAGAAGTGGAAGGGATCCCTGGAGGATCGTCTCACATGTAAGGTAGTCGTTGCCGGAGCCCTTGAATGGCCTCGACTGAGGCCTTTGACTTTAGCAAGATCGCCTTGGCACTGTTTATTCTTCTTCTTCTTCCTCTTCATGCTTTGTTTCTCTTTCTCCTCACCAGTTGGTGAAACCAAGTACATGATTGGCCTTCTATTTCAGAATTGGTTTTGTCAGTGAGGGAGTACAAGTGTACTAGTAAAAATAGCATTATTTTCTCATGGCAGTCGCAAAATAGAGATGAACACATGCATTAAATATCATTCTTACCTAAAGGAAGGTTATGGCGCCAATATGGATGATGTGGATTGGAACACAGATCTCCATTTGTGCAGTTCCACCAAAATGAATCAACTGTTCCATTCTGACATTCCAGTTAAACAACACAAAAGTCACTTCTTTTAAGAAGAGTTTTGTGCAGTGCACCAAAAGGTCACAACAGTAACCAGGTGAAATGGATATCCTTGTTTGCACAAAAAGCTACAAAGGAAACAGTCAGAGTCTCAAACAATTACATGCAAAACCATTTGGCTAAACTTGTCATGGCTTATAACAGTGGCATGGCTTCATTTTACCAGGGGCATTAGATTAAGAACAACTAAATATTTGGTATAAGGGCATGGGATAGTGGGTGCACCAGCAGTCCAGCACCATGTACGTAAACAGGGGCATAAAGTGGTGATTCATAGTTTGTTGCCCCGAGAAACAAACATCCAAGAAACATATCTGGGTTGGTCCCATTTTTGTTCACTCTAGCCACCTACTCCTATGTGTGGATAGCAAATCTAGTCCTGGTCATACCACTATGCATAGCATTACCCCTATATTTCCTTTTTTGACCAAGAGACTGGTTGGATGACCAGTCTGTACTACTTTCACCCCCTTACCTTCCTATTTGTACCAAGTCTGATGTACATACTAAATTCCCCCACCCCCACTTTATTTCTTGTTTGAACCAAGTACAAGATTTGACTCCACTAAGTAGCTTTACCTCTAACAATAGAAGAAAAAAAAGGTGACGTTGGACCATCCGATCGAGAGGGGCTGAGAGGTAGAAAACGATGCACATGCAACGACGAAGCGAGCTGGGGAAGTAGAGCTAAGGCCGTTTCGAAGGAAGATATACCAGAAGGTCGTCGGGATGTGGATAGGTGGGTGGCAGGAGGCCAGATCCGCCCACACTAGGGCAATGATGAAGGGATCGGAGTTCCTCCCGCGCTGGCACTTGGCCAAAGATAACGGTGCGGCCGGCAGTGGGTCTACTCCCTCACTGTCGACGACGGCCTAAACGCTGCCCTTCCTCCCCTTCACTGGTGGAGGGGGATACGTCCAGATCTGTAACCAGCGATGAGGATAGAAAGACAGTGTTTTTGGAAGGGAGAAAGATAGTGTTACCACCCCTATCTTGTTTAGATCTGCGGAGGATAGAAAGACATGCCAGGTCGCTGTTTTTTTAGTTGTTGAATGTTTTTTGAGATAGCTACCCGCTTGTTCCAAGTGGTGTTATGGTGTGCCAGGTCGCACTTTGTATCGTTCAAGTCTGGTACAAGTCCCTCCATTAAACGAACAACCACACCCTCGTAAAAATTGTGAACAAGCCCACGGCTAAAATTATCGGAAACGTGGGTTGCCCCAACATGCATTATTATTTATATTTTCTACTCCCTCCGTTCCTAAATATAAGTCTTTTTTATTAGCCACACCTAAGACAAGAATTTTTATATTAGCAGTGAACCCCACATGTCATAGACACAAAAAGTGTGGCAAGATTCCCTTAGGCAAGCCAAAGTGTGTCTAACAATTTGAGCAACTCAAGTTAGGCAAGTGTGGCAAGTGTGGGAAAAATAATGTGGCAACATAAGACAAACATAGTCACAATCCAAACAGCCCCGTAAGTTTTTGTGACATGCATGAAAATTTGTTTAGTTAAAGTTATAGTCAAAATTTGGCAAGGTGCATCAAATCAACACATGCAAGTATCAAAAGGAAAGTCACGGCATGCATGCATGCGTTGTACTCCCTCTGTTTCCAAATATAAGTCTTTTTAGAGATTGCAACAAGTGACTACATATGAAGCAAAATATGTCTACATACATCTGTATGTTGTAGTCCATTTGAAATATGTAAAAAGACTTATATCGAGTGCAGTGCTTTGATGTGTCGCGTCAACTCGTACAAGACTGAGAAGTTTGATTACTACAATGCCCTCTCCCTCGCGGACTGAGCTCTGGTGCCTTAACTGCACCTGCCTTTGGCTGCATGACAGGTGGCCAACCACCTGTCGGGCCCACCTGTCATAGACGCAAAGGCAGGAGCAGTAAGTCAATGAAGCTATGTCCCTCCCTCGCGCATGAGCGTGGTGGCTGACAGGACTAGTAGAAGCTTTCGCTACACGCTATCCCTCCCACACGAGGTGGACGGACATGCAGCAGTGGATTTGATATTGTAGAAATAGGAGTAACATCATTGTTCGTCTTCTCGAAGAGGCGAAGAGCCAAGCGCAACCCGAACATGGCAGTTGCGAACGCTCGCGTGGCAGTCTTTGTGTAGGGGTGGGGCGTGGTGCGGTGGCTTGGAGTACGCATATAGCCAGGCTATTGCATGAGACAAAATTGCTATTTGAGCCCACTATTGTAGTACTAGTACTTGCTAGTATAGCCCTGTAAAGCAGAAAGGAGTATTTGCCTTTCTAGAGATTTCAACAAGTGACTAGACTACACCGCGTGCAGTACTCCCTCCCTTCCGGTTTATAGGGCTCAAATCTCAAATCTCATCAACCAAGGCATTTTGCAATTGGAGGAATGTATCTTGTACTTTACAAAACTACCCTAATTAAAATCATGCATTAATTATGTAGTTCTCTCGTTTTCCTCTCTGCCTTGGTCGTGGTGCACAATATTGAGCACTCCTATATGACTAGCCGCTCTATCTACATGCGGGACATCAGAGCATCCGGGCCCGCGTGCCATCCACCAAATCACAGCACGGTGCTACAGTCGAGACTCACCGGTTACCCCAGTGTGGCCGTCATGACCCATCATATCACAAAACCCACACCTTTACCAGCAGTGGTAAAGTGGCCTCGAAGTTCGGATGGACGAAGCAACCATCATTTCACTGGAACGCTCGTTGAAGCCCTTTCTCCCCTTTCTTGAAGAAAACCTCACTCCAGGCTACTCACTTCTGCCATTTTTATTCTATACCGACGAAGGAAAGGTGGGCAAATAAGTGATGCTGCTATATTTTCATTCCAAGAATCTTCTTTTTGTGAAGCACCGACCGATTCTCATAGCCTATTCTTTTCCCGCTTTCTTTGTGATTGTGGTTTCCGTTCGGTTGCTTTTTGTTTGTTAGTTCATTGATGGATCCTGGAGCACTAGGCAAAGAGTTGTCGGTGGACAACCCACTGGAGATAGAATCTCCAGGAAGTGAGCACCGACCGAGTTGACCATGTTGGCGAGCCAACCCATGGAGACGAAGAACTCCAAGAAACAAGCACTGGCCAAAGAGTTGACGACGTTGGCGGACGAACTCATCAAAGAAAGTTGGAAGAATAGCAAGGGCCCCATCGTGCCTACCACAGAAACTCTGATGGCCACCTATGCAAGGCTCAAGGCCGACTTTGAGGAGATAGTCGCTGTTGAGAAGCAGTATTCCCCTGGCAAGGTGATGGCCCCCATCGAGGACAAGGAGATGGCCCCGGAGGGATGGGATCCCTCGGTGAGCTGCACAAGGTAAAAAATAATGGCTTATTACCATAGTTGTGGTTTTTGATTATTTGCAATGTGCTTGCTAATATGTTAGGGTTGTGCAGGTGTCGGTGGACATCCTTGATGATTCCGATGTTGCGGCCTGTCCTGTGGACAACGCCCCAGAGATCGTTTTCGATGTCGCGGTTCGTCCTGTTGGCATCGCCCCGGAGATTCATCCTGTGGATATCACCCCAGAGATCGATTCCAATGTCGCGGTCAGTCCTGTGGACATTGCCCCAGATATCGATTCCCATGCCGCCGTCCGTGCTATGGTCATTGCCTGAGAGATCGATGACAAGAAATAGTTGGTCGCGCTAATCCTTCAAGGTAGTTTGCATTGCCCTGTGTTTAATTACCTGAATGATGCGTGTTATCAAACCATCTTAGGGATAGTGCACTGTCAGGACCCCGACTCGATGTCACATCGATCTAGCCGGTAACACCTCATATCACTTTGCGGCCTCACGCACGGTATCCCCACGGGTGTCGCCTTACCTTTGCCCGGGACCGTTTGCGCCTTTTGGCTCACGTATATGATAGTGTCGCTAGCATCCATATGATAAAGAGCCCGGGCTGACATGACTAGTCGTAAACCCAAAGTGGCACGGACTTACAGGGACAGGCATCCATGACCCAGCATCGAACGTGTCGGTCATCAGCGAGTGAATCCAGGCTGTAGCACTGGGCTAGCAGGACTCCGGTGAACCGGGCTGTAGCGGGCTAACAGGACTCCGGTATTCATCGCGTGACATTTCCCCGAAGGGACAGACACAGGAACGAAGAAGGACACATGCCGGCCAGCCTAAGTGTTCCGGAGCAGTAGCAAGCTACCATGGCTCGGTGGAAGCACTAGGAGACATTTCCCCGTAAGAGAGGCTACTAAAGATAAACAAGTAGATGGTCAGATCCCACACATACCAAGCATTTCAATAACATACACACAATATGCTCGATATGTGCAAATACAACATGGCATCACAACATGACTCTAAGACTCAAGTAATTTATTCAATAGGCTCCGAGGAGCGAGATATTACAAACATGGGTCTCATGACCCAACAATCAGAGCATACAAGTCAAAGCACAAGCGGAAGCTATCATGTCTGAGTACAGACATCTATAAATGAAAAAGGCTGAGAAGCCTGACTATCTATCAGATCCTGCTGAGGGCACAAGATCGTAGCTAAGGTATCAAGCTAAACGCCGAAGTCCACGTGGAACTACTAGCGAGACCGAAGTCTCTCTGCAAAAACATAAAATAGGCAAACGTGAGTACAAATGTACCCAGCAAGACTTACATCAGAGCTAACTACATATGCATCATTATCAACAAAGGGGTGGTGGGGTTTAACTGCAGCAAGCCAGCTTTAACTTGGTGGCTATCCTAAACTACGACTGCAAGCGACTCTTTTGAGGTGGCGCACACGAGTCCACATATTCACCATATCAATACACCACTATGGATCCGCTCCCGTCTCCCTACGAGAACGCCATCCATAGCACTCACGCTTATCTTGCGTATTTTAGAGTATCCACTTTCACTTGTCTATGAACTGATATAAGCAATCCAGAAGTCCTTTTCCGCGGACACGGCTATTCGAATAGATGATGTTAACCCTGCAGGGGTGTACTTCTTCACACACGCTCTCACCACTTACCGCCGTTTACACGACATGTACTCGGCAACCTTCAAGCGGAAGCCCAACGTGGGTGTCGGCCACGGCCTGCCTAAACACTCAAGTCTCTAGTCCAGGTTTATCGCCTATTCGGGTTCCATCCATGAGGAGATCCGGCCGGAGTTTCGCTCACAGCCCCAAACGATGTGAACAGGGTTCCGTGACACCAAACAGGCGCCCGGTTTACCCGGCCACGTGCCTACCGCATCACAGCCCACCCCTACGGTCAGTGCTGCGCACGGCCTCCAGCATACTACAAACACCAGAAACTACTTGCAACTCCTCGACAGAGGACAAGGGTGATCAAGAAGCCGAGAGGGTCCATTGGTTTCGGGCCCAATGCATGGTAGTAGCTGAATCATGGATCACAAACACAGAACTCAGTTCCTGAGGACGGCTGCAATGAGACAACCCACCATGTACTCCTACATGGCCTCTCACCGCTACCTTTACCAAATCGTGTTCACACACTTAGCTCACACACAGTAGGACATGTTCACACGCCTCTGATTCATCCCCGATGAATCAGACCTGACTCAACTCTAAGCAGTAGCAGGCACAACAAACAAACATGAATGAGTAGGCACAACAGGGCTCAAACAACTCCTACTCATGCTAGTGGGTTTCATCTATTTACTGTGGCAATGACAGGTCATGCAGAGGATAAAGGGGTTCAACTACCGCAGCATGTAACAGTTGAATCGGTGTTGTCCTAATGCATTAAAAGAGAGCAGGAGCGAGAGAGTAGGATTGTATCGGAATGAACAAGGGGGTTTTGCTTGCCTGGCACTTCTGAAGATAGCATTGAGTCTTCATCAGTGTCAACGATCACATCATCGGTACAACGTCTACCGAGGGAGAACAACACCGGCAAACACAGAAGGGAACACAATCAAATGCAATGCACAATATTATGCATGATCATGACATGGCAAAATGAATGTGTTTTGAGCTAATGCAACTAGCAACAGATTAAATGAAGTTGGTTTGAATACAAGATTCAAATTCAAACTCCATATGTGATTATTCAAATGCCATTTAATTGATTTGTGCTAAACAGCAGCTATAAGTTGTCTAACATGCATGAAAAAGGTACAGATGGATTCCTTGAATTTTTCTGATAATTTTTCATATATAAATTATTTAATTTGGAGTTACGGTTGAATTTCTATGAATTTTAGAAGTTTATAGCATTTTCTGGATTTTCTGATTATTTTTAAATCCAGAAAATACTTATTGCGTCAGCCCCACGTCACAGTGACGTCAGCAGGGTCAACTGGGCTGGTCCGGTCAAACCTGACCAGTGGGGCCCACTGGTCAGTGTCTCAGGTCTGGATTGGGTGAATGACAGGTGGGACCGGTCAACGATGACTGGGCCAGAGTCAAAGCTGACACGTGGGGTCCACGGCACTAATCACTAATTTAACAGAATAATTATATTAACCTAATTAAGCGTAGGGGCCCACATGGCAGTGGCTCTGGGGGTGTTTAGCGGGGTTATTAGCACTAATTAACCGGCGCCACGTCAGCAGGTGACGCCGGCGACCACAGCAGCGGCGGGAACTCGCCGGAGTTGGTCGAGGCGGCGCTACAGGCTGCGGTTGGGCACCCTGAGGGCACCAGGAGATGGCCCTTGCTCTCGCGCATCCAGAGGACCAAGTGAGAGGTCGTGGGGTCGCCGGAACTCATGCCGGCGACGAGCTTTGGCGGCGATGGTGTTTGGTGGTGCTCGGGCGCGTCGCTACGGTGCATCAGTGAGCAAATGGAGAGGCTGGGCAGCACCTGCTAGACATGGGGAGCACTAAGAGCAGCTCAGTGAGGCCAGGGGAGCACGGAGGCTATGCGTGCAGCAGCAATGGCGGACGGTGGCTTCGGTGCTCGTGGGGAACGGCGCTACAGCATGGATGAGAGCATGCTGAGTTAGGGGAGAGGGTCAGTGGCTCACGGCGATGACGAGGGGACGCTCGGCGAGGTCGGGGACGGTCCGGAGCCGACGAATTTGACGAAGATGGCCGGCGGTCCCGAGGTTGAAGAAGGCATCGAGGGCGGTGTTGCGGCACGTCCGGGGCCTCGTGGCTTGTCGAGGAGGTAGAGGGAGGACCGGCGGAGCTTCCTGGGGCATCGGTGAGCCGTGGGGTGGCCGGTAGCCACGGTGGCTCTCGTCGGTGGCGGCGGCTCCGTTCGGTCGCGGGAGGGGAAACAGAGGAGCGAGGGGGAGGGAGGTCCAGAGAGCGAGGGAGAAGTGAGAGGGGGTCGGGGGCTGCGTGGCATCGTCCGGGGCGTCGCTGGGGAGGCCAGGGAGGAAGCAGGAGGTGGCCGAGCAGGGTGGAGGTGGCGCGCGCGGCGGTGTCGCGGTGTCCGTCCTCCTGGCAGGGAGGAAGACGACAGGGGAGGGGGGCGGCGGTGGGCTGGGCCAGCGGGAGGAGCTGGGCCGGCTGGGCTGGATAGGTAAGCGCCAGGTAGGCTGCGGGTAAGTGGCCCAGGTAGGTTTTCTGTCTTTCTCTCTTATTTCTGTTTGTTTTATTTTTATTTAATTCCTTTGCCACTGTTTTGAATTTAAAAATAATTCAAACAATGCCAAAAACTCCTCTGAATATTTTATATTGCTAGATGGACTTTTCCAAAAGCTTATAAAATATTTCAAGGGTATTTGAAATTATATTCTAATTATATGAATATAATTCAAATTCAAATAGCTAATGAATTAAATCCAAAGTCCCAAAAATAATTCCTTAAAAATGTTCAATATTTTGGTTGGGACCAGAACCCTTACCAAAAATTATCAAACATTTAGGAAGAGCATTTTTGGAGCAATGAATGAGATTTCTAGGGTTTTTGCCCCTCTTTTATTTAAGTTTTTGAGGCTTCCAAAATTCCTCAGTTCAAGTTTCGAAAATATAGACATGATGCACACATGAAGCTAGCCTAGGGCACTACCAGCAGCTAGGGATGTGACAACTCACCCCCACTAAACAAGAATCTCGTCTCGAGATTCAAGCGTAGGGTAAGGTGAAGGGATAACGCAAACTAGTATAATCTTCACGATCCAGGTTGCACTTCATAGGAACTTTGATTCGATCACCATCATCGTCTTGAAGTCTTGCTCTGAGAAATCCTGTCAACATGACATGGAGGGAAGAAGGAGACTCTAGAGGGGTCGATCTTCTCGAAGATCGAACAACTCACGGAATGAGACATAGGACCATCTCTCGCGTTGAGACACGAGATACACATCAAGAGGGGTGGAAAGAAACGGATGACGAAGGTTCACTAGGTAGACAACAATTCCACACTTAAGAAGGTGGTAAACGATTGTCCACGTAGCGAGGAGTTGAGTTGCCATGATACCACGACGAAACATCCTGAAGGAGGGTGATTCGTAGATTATTTCCTTAAGTGGCAAAAAGAATTACCTTTGATTCAGGGATCTTTGAAGACCTTTATACCAGCCTAAGGCAATTCTCAAGCGATCGTTTGGAGGGGGGTCGGTAGAATGGCATACTCAGACTTGGATGATGTGGATTACCTTGTTGAAGACAACGTAATGGATGATTTTGCTTATCACCGGAAATGGAAGAGACCCATGGTAGAATGGCACATTGGCGGTGCAAGCTGGGAACAAAATGCAAATGCTGGGAATGATTCTAGTAACTGGGGAGAGGCTCAACAATAGAGAGTGAATTCACTGTTTGAAAAGGTCATAGCATTGCCGAGGAAACTGAGAGCAAACCCAGTTAGTGCCGATGATAACACGTAGCGCTTGTGCGTGCTCTCAAGAACTTGAGCATTTCCACATTCATCAAGGTTTTACCAATATCCGTGTCAAGGATCCTGGCAACACAACTTACTACCATGATGAATGGTGATGGATGATGCAGATGCAAAGGAAGATAACACCTTCTCAGATTTCACCCTTGGCGGGGCCAAGGAAATAAAATCTGGATGATCGACCGAGAGACATTTAGCACTCCGCTTCTAATGTTCTCCTTGATGTGCTAGTGTAACCCATTCATAGATATGGTCTGGTATCTAGAACATCAAGTAAAAGTCGGACTTCGGGAACACAAAAGAAATCCATAAGGAACATCTAAGGAGTAAATCCTACGAAGTCCTTATGCGGAGGTGGCCAACTTATTCAATCAGGATACTACAATAATAGGTCTTCCAGCTGGGTGTGTTTGCCATGACATCCACTTTACCGGTTATCGAGGGACCAGTATTATAGTTCTTGGGAAACGTTCCAACCATCATATCTGCCTGAGATTCAGATCTGGTTGGTGTCAGGATATTCCAGACTCATCGAGTCCAGGAAGAAAAACGGAAGTTTGCAACACGAATCGACGAGATGACTTTGCGAGATTCTCGGGAGATGAACTACGATAGCAAGCTCTAAAACATGAGCTGGTTCTGCTACAAACATGTGAACACGTTGTCCAAGACAAGCATGACCACAAAGTAGTCTTATAATAAAACACTACCGAGTTCAGGAGGGGGATCCATCAATGACGGTATCGAAGTCCTTACATAAGTCCGGATTAGCTCTTATGAAGGAACTCCTTCTCCTTGAACAAATCAATCAGTGGCTTGGTGTGCTAGGGGTACATATAGATTGAAGGTTGCAAGTCTTCAAACCACAGAATACTTCGCACGTATGCATGACTGACTTGGGATGATTCCAGAGGAAGCAAAACTAACTTTCTCAAATCCACGGCGGCAACTTTCACCAAATGCACGTGTATAAGAGGAAGTCACTCCTTTCATCAAACACATACTTCATGAGTTAGCATGAAGAAATGCTTTCAGAAGTTTCCAACACTAACTTGTTGTCCAACAAGATCATGGAGGAGATAAGGATGTTGTCAATGGGCTCAACAACAATTCATCTAGGTTTCCTTTTAAAAAGGAATTCCATAGTTAAGTGAACAAGTGATAGCATTGGTCAGGCCAAAGATGTAATGGTGTATGCTCGAGGGATCAACCACGAATAAGACAACATTACGAGCATCATTGGTACCGATTTGATTTGACGATAGCCCACACTCAAATCAAAGGATTGATAAGACAATAGGTCCAACAACTGATCACAAGGACCAATCGATGAAGATATCATCTTTCTTCAACACACACTACACAAGAATATCCCTTTGGAACGAACTAAGTCAGACAAGCTTTTATCTTCCAACTCTCCAAGTTGTTGTCTAGCTTAACCAACTAGCTCAGGGATATTCAACACCGATTCTTGGAGAGAAGGTGGTTCACAAGAAACCAACTTGATCACGAGCTCAACATAACAGTCAGGGAACAACCTGGTAATACTTCCGAGAAGATATTCGGAAAATCATGAACCACCGGTATGTTACTAAGCTCGAGAACAATCTCACTTTTGAGGGCAAGACGATATGATCAAATGAGTGAGGACTTGACAAGATCCTAACTCATCAATCGAAGGGTGCACCGAAATAAGGACTAGGTAGCACGATCAGTCTTAGAGGGATGATTTAAAAACCAACATGCTAAGATTGAAATTATTATCCTTTAACTACCAAGCAACGAGGTTGCTGGGAGTATTGATTTCACACATCACAATTCATTTGTCGGTATTCCGGTTGCATCAACACGATGGCCGAGGAATGACCAATGATGGCGAGAAGTATCACTGTGTCAAGAGTTCATAGGATGGTGTGCAATTCCTATAACAATCCCGATATAAAAGATGGTAATACTCCAAGGTAGAACAGAACCAAAAGCTGGATTGGCATTTGATCTGCGGAATACAACTACTTTGACCCAATCCTAGATATGGATGAGGTACTGGAGTTTGTTTCTCCAAGTCATTCGGGACAGAATGGCTTGACGGACCACAAGGGTAATAGGCATCGATAAACGAATGCATGCATACTCTTGACTATCAATTGATAGACAAAGGTCAGTAGACAACTAAAGAGGGACAACTCAAAGGAACATATAACTTTCTGAGTTGTGGATGCATAAATTAGTATGTCGAACCAAGTTCAACATAATTCTTCCGGATAACCCATGCAGAAAGGTTGAGCTGGCAGAGTCACAATATAGCATGGAGAACTCATCGAGAGCGCTCTTGTTGTCATCTTTTGGTTCAGAAGAACTCCTGCCAAGAATGATTCATGGTAATTGGAAGAAGGATGTATCATGAACCTCAAGGACTATCGCAAAGGTTACTATTATCCTAAAGGAACTAGCAACACTATCAACATGATGTAAGTAGGATGAATCTCGGGTTCAAAACCCAGGAATAGAATACCTACTACTAAGTAGCATCATGGAATGCTTTCGAGAATAAAGGCCAGAATCATCACACTAGGACACAAATCATGGCTAGACCACTAGATGATCCCCTGAGACACCTAGGGTCATAATAATAACTTCAACATAAAGGTCGAGGCGGTAGAGTACCTCAACTCAACAATTAGTGTGATTGAGCTGGCATAAAGGAACATTGAAACGGGAAGAAAGGATTTGCAAATGCATCAGACTACTTAGAAACCTGGGATGACTCGGACAGCATAACGGCTGTAAATGCTCAGAAAAGATTTGAGACATTCACAAAAATGGTGGCATAACCACTCAGAAGCACAATATCACGGTTTCGAGATCAACAATTAACATACGGAAGTAGTAGGAACTGAACTGAGACTTAAATCCAACAATCTTATAAGTCCACTGATTAGTAACACGTGATCCTGATAGAAAGAAGAGATAGCCTAGTTCTTAATCCCCGTAGAAGAGAAGATGATGACTCAGATCAGAAGGCCATGAGGTATAAGGAGTAAAAAGAGCCTTACGTTCCATCCCACAATCAATTCCCCTACATATAACTAAAGAATTTCTAGACTCAACATCGACCAGTTTGGCTTGGTAATCCTACAGGCAGTCAAGCTCTGATACCAACGCTGTCAGGACCCCGACTCGATGTCACATCGATCTAGCCGGTAACACCTCATATCACTTTGCGGCCTCACGCACGGTATCCCCACGGGTGTCGCCTTACCTTTGCCCGGGACCGTTTGCGCCTTTTGGCTCACGTATATGATAGTGTCGCTAGCATCCATATGATAAAGAGCCCGGGCTGACATGACTAGTCGTAAACCCAAAGTGGCACGGACTTACAGGGACAGGCATCCATGACCCAGCATCGAACGTGTCGGTCATCAGCGAGTGAATCCAGGCTGTAGCACTGGGCTAGCAGGACTCCGGTGAACCGGGCTGTAGCGGGCTAACAGGACTCCGGTATTCATCGCGTGACATTTCCCCGAAGGGACAGACACAGGAACGAAGAAGGACACATGCCGGCCAGCCTAAGTGTTCCGGAGCAGTAGCAAGCTACCATGGCTCGGTGGAAGCACTAGGAGACATTTCCCCGTAAGAGAGGCTACTAAAGATAAACAACTAGATGGTCAGATCCCACACATACCAAGCATTTCAATAACATACACACAATATGCTCGATATGTGCAAATACAACATGGCATCACAACATGACTCTAAGACTCAAGTAATTTATTCAATAGGCTCCGAGGAGCGAGATATTACAAACATGGGTCTCATGACCCAACAATCAGAGCATACAAGTCAAAGCACAAGCGGAAGCTATCATGTCTGAGTACAGACATCTATAAATGAAAAAGGCTGAGAAGCCTGACTATCTATCAGATCCTGCCGAGGGCACAAGATCGTAGCTGAGGTATCAAGCTAAACGTCGAAGTCCACGTGGAACTACTAGCGAGACCGAAGTCTCTCTGCAAAAACATAAAATAGGCAAACGTGAGTACAAATGTACCCAGCAAGACTTACATCAGAGCTAACTACATATGCATCATTATCAACAAAGGGGTGGTGGGGTTTAACTGCAGCAAGCCAGCTTTAACTCGGTGGCTATCCTAAACTACGACTGCAAGCGACTCTTTTGAGGTGGCGCACACGAGTCCACATATTCACCATATCAATACACCACTATGGATCCGCTCCCGTCTCCCTACGAGAACGCCATCCATAGCACTCACGCTTATCTTGCGTATTTTAGAGTATCCACTTTCACTTGTCTATGAACTGATATAAGCAATCCAGAAGTCCTTTTCCGCGGACACGGCTATTCGAATAGATGATGTTAACCCTGCAGGGGTGTACTTCTTCACACACGCTCTCACCACTTACCGCCGTTTACACGACATGTACTCGGCAACCTTCAAGCGGAAGCCCAACGTGGGTGTCGGCCATGGCCTGCCTAAACACTCAAGTCTCTAGTCCAGGTTTATCGCCTATTCGGGTTCCATCCATGAGGAGATCCGGCCGGAGTTTCGCTCACAGCCCCAAACGATGTGAACAAGGTTCCGTGACACCAAACGGGCGCCCGGTTTACCCGGCCACGTGCCTACCGCATCACAGCCCACCCCTACGGTCAGCGCTGCGCACGGCCTCCAGCATACTACAAACACCAGAAACTACTTGCAACTCCTGGACAGAGGACAAGGGTGATCAAGAAGCCGAGAGGGTCCATTGGTTTCGGGCCCAATGCGTGGTAGTAGCTGAATCATGGATCACAAACACAGAACTCAGTTCCTGAGGACGGCTGCAATGAGACAACCCACCATGTACTCCTACATGGCCTCTCACCGCTACCTTTACCAAATCGTGTTCACACACTTAGCTCACACACAGTAGGACATGTTCACACGCCTCTGATTCATCCCCGATGAATCAGACCTGACTCAACTCTAAGCAGTAGCAGGCACGACAAACAAACATGAATGAGTAGGCACAACAGGGCTCAAACAACTCCTACTCATGCTAGTGGGTTTCATCTATTTACTGTGGCAATGACAGGTCATGCAGAGGATAAAGGGGTTCAACTACCGCAGCATGTAACAGTTGAATCAGTGTTGTCCTAATGCATTAAAAGAGAGCAGGAGCGAGTGAGTAGGATTGTATCGGAATGAACAAGGGGGTTTTGCTTGCCTGGCACTTCTGAAGATAGCATTGAGTCTTCATCAGTGTCAACGATCACATCATCGGTACAACGTCTACCGAGGGAGAACAACACCGGCAAACACAGAAGGGAACACAATCAAATGCAATGCACAATATGATGCATGATCATGACATGGCAAAATGAATGTGTTTTGAGCTAATGCAACTAGCAACAGATTAAATGAAGTTGGTTTGAATACAAGATTCAAATTCAAACTCCATATGTGATTATTCAAATGCCATTTAATTGATTTGTGCTGAACAGCAGCTATAAGTTGTTCTAACATGCATGAAAAAGGTACAGATGGATTCCTTGAATTTTTCTGATAATTTTTCATATATAAATTATTTAATTTGGAGTTACGATTGAATTTCTATGAATTTTAGAAGTTTATACCATTTTCTGGATTTTCCTGATTATTTTTAAATCCAGAAAATACTTATTGCGTCAGCCCCACGTCACAGTGACGTCAGCAGGGTCAACTGGGCTGGTCCGGTCAAACCTGACCAGTGGGGCCCACTGGTCAGTGTCTCAGGTCTGGATTGGGTGAATGACAGGTGGGACCGGTCAACGATGACTGGGCCAGAGTCAAAGCTGACACGTGGGGTCCACGGCACTAATCACTAATTTAACAGAATAATTATATTAACCTAATTAAGCGCAGGGGCCCACATGGCAGTGGCTCTGGGGGTGTTTAGCGGGGTTATTAGCACTAATTAACCGGCGCCACGTCAGCAGGTGACGCCGGCGACCACAGCAGCGGCGGGAACTCGCCGGAGTTGGTCGAGGCGGTGCTATAGGCTGCGGTTGGGCACCCTGAGGGCACCAGGAGATGGCCCTTGCTCTCGCGCATCCAGAGGACCAAGTGGGAGGTCGTGGGGTCGCCGGAACTCATGCCGGCGACGAGCTTTGGCGGCGATGGTGTTCGGTGGTGCTCGGGCGCGTCGCTACGGTGCATCAGTGAGCAAATGGAGAGGCTGGGCAGCACCTGCTAGACATGGGGAGCACTAAGAGCAGCTCAGTGAGGCCAGGGGAGCACGGAGGCTATGCGTGCAGCAGCAATGGCGGACGGTGGCTTCGGTGCTCGTGGGGAACGGCGCTACGGCACGGAGGAGAGCATGCTGAGTTAGGGGAGAGGGTCAGTGGCTCACGGCGATGACGAGGGGACGCTCGGCGAGGTCGGGGACGGTCCGGAGCCGACGAATTTGACGAAGATGGCCGGCGGTCCCGAGGTTGAAGAAGGCATCGAGGGCGGTGTTGCGGCACGTCCGGGGCCTCGTGGCTTGTCGAGGAGGTAGAGGGAGGACCGGCGGAGCTTCCTGGGGCGTCGGTGAGCCGTGGGGTGGCCGGTAGCCACGGTGGCTCTCGTCGGTGGCGGCGGCTCCGTTCGGTCGCGGGAGGGGAAACAGAGGAGCGAGGGGGAGGGAGGTCCAGAGAGCGAGGGAGAAGTGAGAGGGGGTCGGGGGCTGCGTGGCGTCGTCCGGGGCATCGCTGGGGAGGCCAGGGAGGAAGCAGGAGGTGGCCGAGCAGGGTGGAGGTGGCGCGCGCGGCGGTGTCGCGGTGTCCGTCCTCCTGGCAGGGAGGAAGACGACAGGGGAGGGGGGCGGCGGTGGGCTGGGCCAGCGGGAGGAGCTGGGCCGGCTGGGCTGGACAGGTAAGCGCCAGGTAGGCTGCGGGTAAGTGGCCCAGGTAGGTTTTCTGTCTTTCTCTCTTATTTCTGTTTGTTTTATTTTTATTTAATTCCTTTGCCACTGTTTTGAATTTAAAAATAATTCAAACAATGCCAAAAACTCCTCTGAATATTTTATATTGCTAGATGGACTTTTCCAAAAGCTTATAAAATATTTCAAGGGTATTTGAAATTATATTCTAATTATATGAATATAATTCAAATTCAAATAGCTAATGAATTAAATCCAAAGTCCCAAAAATAATTCCTTAAAAATGTTCAATATTTTGGTTGGGACCAGAACCCTTACCAAAAATTATCAAACATTTAGGAAGAGCATTTTTGGAGCAATGAATGAGATTTCTAGGGTTTTTGCCCCTCTTTTATTTAAGTTTTTGAGGCTTCCAAAATTCCTCAGTTCAAGTTTCGAAAATATAGACATGATGCACACATGAAGCTAGCCTAGGGCACTACCAGCAGCTAGGGATGTGACATGCACTATCTTGTGTGGGCAGTGTACTTGCTACTTTTGTTTGATAGTGAACCATGCGAACCCTCTCCGAGTTATGGAAACAGATGTATCCTCACCAGCTTTTGATGTAATATATGGCATGCTTAGATGTAAGTTTGAACTGTTTATCATATCAGCAGGGCTTGTTTGATGATTCTTGGTGTTAGTAGGCTAGCTACTATGCGAGCTATAGTACTTGCAAAACACTCGTCGAAGAGAAATGTTAGGGATGATGAGCTCGTGGTACGCTTATACTTATCCGTCGTTGATCGGCCAATAGCCCAAGTTCTTAAAACTGTAGGCTTAGTTGACACAGATACATTCATGCCTCATTTGGTTCATAGGGTTGGAAAATCGTAGCAAAAGTATAGAGACATACAACACAAAATCATAGCAGTACAGAGACGTACTCCCTCCGTTCCAAAATAGATGACCTATAGGTTGGCTAGTTTGGCCTAGTGGTTTTTCTGGAGGATGGCCTAGTGGGTTTCAGTGATATGACGTGGTACAGTGCCGTCCAGTCTTCGCGTGTGGTAGCAGTATTGCAGGTACAGTAAGTTTTCTTGAAGAAGCGGAATTCAACGAAGTCATGATGGTTCCTTCGTCCGACCAACTTATAGTGGGAAAGGTTGGGCCTGCGATACGACTGGGGTAGACCAGGATAATTTTGTACATGGCAGGTGGACCAGGATGGTTGACGTCCCACATGTCGGTGAATGAAAGTATTCTTTCCGATATAGAGGACGAGCAAAGAGTATTCATTGTTTATTTCTGATGAAAGCTATTGTCTCCACTGTTACCACGGAGGAATGTGAAACACGGTAGCCCAGTGAACTTGGCATGTGCACCACTCCCTCCTTCCTCATGTAATACTACCATACTGTTGACTATAAGGTTACAACTTTTTCTCACTTTCTCTCTATCTATTTCCTCTCAAATGTTTTTTACCTTTCTTTTTTTAGACACAATTGTTTTTTTATGCCTCTTTTTTTAGAATTATTCTTTTATACCTAGGAGCACGTGTAGAGACGGGCTCTTGCAGAGCCCACTCCTTGACTTTGTCAATGCCTCTCTCTCCTCCACATAAGCAGGCTTATAGCCCAGTATTTTACTGGTACTACTTGCTATGCATGCATGCGGCGGGCAGCTGGCGTCTGAGGGTCCAGGGCGGTCAGAAGCGGGCTTGGAAGCGGTCTGGACTCCCACATGGCCCACCTCACATTATCACCATATATTTCTTGGAGTCCATGCGCGGCAGGCAGACGATCTTTTCTCCCTCCCCCGTCTCTCTCTTCTTAGCTGACGCCTGCCGAGCGATTAGATTTTGGCTATCGACGGTTTATTCAATTGCAGTCCCACATGTCAGTGAAATTGCAAGGCAACATGTGTCCCCTCTGGTGAGCGGCGTGCGAGTCATAAGTGTGCTGCCTTTTCCTTTATAACTTGCAAAGCGTAACATTTTCGCGTGATCGATCGATAGAAATCCAAAACAAAATGATGAGGGCCGTGCTTTCCCGCTCTTTAGGCGGGCTAGTTTGAGTGATATGACGTGCTATAGTGCTGTCCACTTGCTCCATTTTTATGTAAGCAAGAGTTTACACTCTTACATGGGAGGAGTGCGAAACACCGCTGATCTGATTTTGATCGAGGGGTAATTGTTCCCTGCCAAATAATGGAGCACTGTTAGCGATTATAGCATGATAGTTAGGGCATATCCAGCGTTGGCCCACAAATTTACACCGGCATCTGTCCGAGGACACTGATGGATGCCATCCGATGGTGCTCGCATACCTTTCGACAACTATATGAACTAACCGGATGAAATTTGTGCAAACAAAGCAAATTTCAAATTAACCGGATGAAATTCATTACATTTCGAAAACTTTTCCTACAAGCTGGATGAAATTCATTACATATTTCACACAAACCGTACTAAAACCTACTGTAAACCTAATCTAAACGATCGCCGGCACCCGACCACCATGTCCGGCCATGAACCCGAGAAAGCCGGCCATTGCCTTTGCCTCCTCCTCATCCGCCTCGATAACCTCCTCCTCTGGAGCACAAGGTTCTGAAGATTTCTGCCTCCACGTACCCCACCAAGATTGGCGTCGACTGAGTGGAGTAGCGGTAGCCTTCCTGGGACCAGAGCAGTGGTGACCTACCATGTACTACTCTTCCTCGCTGCCGACTGTGCCCGCGCACGCGTGCAGGCTTCATGGTCGTGGCGGCGGAGGCGGCTGGGGGGGTGTCGGTGATCTCCTGCTCCTGCAATAGTACATCGAAGAGAGCTTTGGAGCGTGCCCAGAGTGGAGCCGCCGATGTCCCTCGTCTGCTCCTGCGATAGTATGTCCAAGAGATCTTCAGAGCGCCAGGAGGCCATTGTTGGAGTGGTGTCGACAGAAGGAAGGGACCGGAGGAGAATGAGTGTGGGTCTTTGGCTATGGCTGGGAGCTGGGGCTCAAGTTAATATAGCGGGCGAATGGCAATGAGCCGCGGCAGACGGATGGACGGCTGGCGCAGGAGTAGGTTCGTCGGGCGTGAATGCGGACGCTGCTTCAGTGACTTAACTGCAGGTGCATTGGGTTACTGACATGTGGGCCCAATGGGCATCTGGTCCGCATGTTAGTGGCACACCAACTGCACCTGCAGTTAAGTCCGGTGAATGTAGCATTAACATTCTGGAGAGACGGTGACTGTTTCAGGCGGGAAGCACGCGCTAGCGATGGAAGGGGTTTCGATAGGCCAGGGCGGTCAGACGCTGGCATGGTGGTAAAGTGTGAACTCATGGATGACGAGTCTTTGAAGCATATGCGGCATGTATTGACAACCAGGCATCCATGCAACCACTCTTGTCGCCAGCTAGCCTTCAACGATCACCATTAGACACCACACAACCATGCATAACTTACGAATAATGGACGAATCAATCAGACACACACTCATGTGCAGTGGCACTAAGATCGGTCGCTCACGATAGTACATACTCTGTACCATAGTACCCTCTCTAGCTAGGTTGTTTTATAGATTGTCGTTGTGATGGACGATATACATGAGCAAGGCGCTCCGAGTATGACCGTTGGTGTTGAGCCAGGTGAATCCATGCTCGGCATTTTTGCGTAGGCCTCCATCAAATGTCTAAAAAGTAATGTCAGGCACCGTCGGGGCTCGCCGTTCGCGTTGCGCCATGAGCAGGACTTTGATTGAGAGGGCGGCGTGCATGCATTAGCATGCTTTGACAGCGTGAGCGTGAGTGTCTGACTCAAAGTATTTCATTTTCATTTGGCTTACGAGTGTGCGTTGCAGCGACGAGTCCGTGGTTTGATTCCCCACATACACATAATTTTGGTTTTTATTTCTTTCTCCACTGACAGGTAGGCCTGCATAGATAGATAAAGAACACGAGTTGATGAGGAGCATGCAGACTGTTTGACTGGTCAACCAGACAAATACAGAGCTATACGCTGAGCCAGTGACCGTATAATCACCATATCTCGTATACAATGATCAAAGTGAGCTATCAAGACAAGTTCGATGACCGCCAATGCATTTTACTCGGTAATAAATGACTAGGATTGAAGGGGAATCCAAATTTCCTTCGTCTTCTATCCTTGAGATCTTGACAAACCAATGCACTATACGGTTGTCCGGCCACTCCACCCCAGAGCTCTCACCAAGCGTCGTTCATGCTACCATGCTGCACACTAACTGGTAAGGAAGCGATGGCATCCCGCCGCGCCGAGTTCCTCGCCGCCCACGACCACACACAAAATGGTAGGGAAGTGATGGCATCCCACCATACCGAGTTCATCGCCACTCGGGACCTCACACCTATGTGGGAGGAATTTGAAGCTGCCAAGGCCGAATGGGCGGTAGAGAAAGAGGCGGCCGAAGCCGCATAGAGGGAGTGGAAAAGTCAGAAAGCACTCAAGAAAAGAGAGGCCCGCTGCCGCAAGAAAGAAGAGGACGCACGCGCTGCTGCGGAGAGGCCGACGGAGATCCAAGCACGGTGGGGTGTCGCCAACAAAGCCGGGAAGGAGAACGACGGTGTCTGGCCAGCATGTGAGAAGTAGGAGTACTAGTAGTTAGTGTGTGTGTGTCTGTGCCTGAGTACGAGCATGTACCAGTACTACTAGTTACTACTGTAGTTTTTAGAGAAAATTACCAGTACATTAGCCTAGACTCAATGGAAAGATTCCTATCCTATGCATCAAATGGCATCTCTTTCTCTATAGGAATTGAGATGCATGTCATCTCACGTCCTATGATTTTCATATTCCTATAAAATTCCTAATGAACGAAAGGAGGCCTCTGTTGGAGTAACTGCTGTAGCTAGCAGTACTGCTGGTACAGTAGTTTTCTTCAAGAAGCGGAATTCAACAAAGTCATGATGGTTCCTTCGTCCGAGCAACTTCAAAGTGGGAAAGGTTGGGCCTGTGATTTGACGGCTCATTAGTCATTATTACTGCGGCACGACGACTGGGGTGACTCTCCCTTGGAGTTCTGCGTGCATGGCAAGTGGACCAGGATGGTTGACGTCCCACATGTTGGCGAACGGAAGTATTCTTTCCGATATCGAGGAGCAAGGAAACTATGTGGTATAGTATCACTGCTAATTGGTTCTAAAAAAATAGTATCACTGTTGATTTATATTTATTTTTTATTTCTGATGAATGCTAGCATTTCAACTCTTACGACAAAGAGTGCCAAACACGGCACGTGCTGGATGTCCCACACGTCAGCGGAAGGAGTGGGACATGAACAACATGGTAGAGCCGAGCGCAAAAAAACAACAACAGTGTGGTAGAGCGTCTCCACTTCTTACACTTCTGGGTCGGAGACCACACGTAGTAGTACTAGTGGTATGAACAATACAAAGTGCAACCTGGAGAGAAAGACACATCTAGTTGGAAGGTCTCAGGGCATACACGTAAACAAATATAAAAGCTAATATGTGCCTCCAACTAATATAGTAATAGTAGAGTACTTAAGCACGTACTCCATAACATCACCGTGCATTGCACGTACAACATTTAGTGGTACTCCCTCTGTTCCAAATTACTCGTCATGGTTTTAGTTCAAATTTGAACTAAAACCACGACGAGTAATTTGGAACGGAGGGAGTACATAGTAAGAGACAAATGCCGCCCAAGAGTTCCCTTCTCGACCCACTTTTGGGTGTTTGGTAGAGTGTATGGAGGGTGCATGAGTCCACACTAGTTTAGCACAAATACACTAGAAGCATGCATGAAGAGAGCATGCATGAAGAGGGGTGTTGAGTTGAGCATGCATGAAGAGGGAACAACTATGCTGAGATGAGAACGCAACCAAACACACCCTATATGCCACGCATGTTCATACCATTTGTGCCTTTCTACTTCACTTACTACGCTACATTACTCAGGTTCGTACGTCCACTCCTGGGTGCATGTCCATCTTGTAGTTCCAGTCCCACGTGTTCTTCATATAGATGGAACGATCCTTGCATGACATGTGCACCTTGATCCTAGATATCTTGTGTGTTGGCAAAAGGATGAACAAAGCTCACGTAAAAAAATAGAGTGGAAGAACATAGATTACCGACGACCGAGAAGGAGCAAGGAATCTCGTGGTGGAGCGTCTGCACTCATAATATTTTATATTATTCAGCGATATAAAATCAACCAATCATCTCCACAGTGGACTGGAAGAGTATGAAACACGGCAGCCCAGTGTAGTTACATCATACTAGTACATGGCTAACCCATGCTGTCACCATATTTCTTGGCTTCCATGCGACACCTATCTCTAGTAATCCAGCAGCCCGTATCGCTTCTTCCTCCTCGTCTCTCTCAAAGTGCGGCAGGCTGGCATTTTTGCCGTCTATTGAAGTCGGTTAACTCATCACATGTTAGCGACATGCCAAGAGCATTCTAAAAAAATTCCTTTCATGTTCCATTTTCAAAAAGAAAAAAATCCTTTCACGTATGAATTTGACTATATGCTTTGAGCAACTTGCATGTCCTATACTGCTCCTGTTTGGATACTCTAACTTAGCTAGAGGTTAGACTAACTCATGACTAACCCTGAACTAACTATAGCCAAAGAGGTGTTTGAGTGGCAGGGTTAGGTTGACAATAAATGCACTTGATGGAGAGAGAAAAGTGATTTTTCGGTGGTCCCAATGAGAACTATCTCCAGTTAGCACCTCTTGGGTGGGATAGTTTTTTTGGTGCGTTCGATGCAACTTGCTCCAATTTAAACCCTCATGCTTGGATACTTTAGGGCTATTTGAGCCCCAACTAGCTCAAACTAACTCTAACCCATGGATCCAAATAGGGCCTATGGCCAGCCTCGACGCGGAGCAGTCGCGTGCACCAAGAAGCGGTGCTCTCTCGGCTGTCACGCCACTTCAAAGCCGGCACCAGTGAGAGGTCGCCTCCGCTCTGGTCGGGCATTAATGCGGCACTGATGCTCCAGGGCAACACTGACCGTTTCACGCGGGAAGCACGCGCTGGCAAGGGAGTATAGGTTTTGAACCGTTTCAGCTGTAGTACTGGTAGTTTGCAAAACTACTCAATTATTGCACTCAGTTTCCTAAGAAATTATGGTAAAAAACGTTACTCCACAGCCTGCTTCCCTTCTCCTTCCTCTTCCACCGCTTGCGCATGTCCGCGGAAAGCGATCGGTCAACCCTTATATAGGAGTGCTAGCACAAAAAGATGCATGCATGACCACTAAAATTTCCAGATTAAAGCGCCGCTCCGGCGGGAGTATGGCGTATGTTGTTACCAGTTACCTTCGGCCGGGCCATGGCTACTGGGCGACAACGACCACAGAAGAGGCAGCGGGAGGGGAATGAATGCAGCTAATGTTTGGGTTCACCGTCCGGCTTAATTAAATGCGCAGCATCACGTGTACCCGCGGGTGCACAAATTGTAACATACGTGTCTGCTTAAGTGGGCGTCACGTAACTGGTGTGTGTGTGTGTGTGTGTGTGTGTGTGATTCTGAGAGACAGAGTGCATGTGTGTGACTCTACTCTTCGGACATGTACTCAACCTTTTGCATCGGGATATAAGTATAATGGTATTTACTTTAGCTAGTGATTACATGGCCATGTTAACGTGCTTGTGTAAAAAAATGTCACTTCCTACTTGTGATTTGCGTTATATAATTACAAGCAAGATGCTCGTGCATTGCACGGAACATCAATATGCATTTTTTTACAAAACACTTGTTGTGATTGACCCATGTAGGAGTAATCCCATGTGTAAAAACTAATGATATCTCGAGAATTTTATCAGAAAACTGGTATCTCGAGAATGTCATCGAAAAAACTGAAAGATGAGAGATAAGGTGAGGGGGAGTGGAGCGTGGTGGTGACTAGTGGTCGGAATGGGCGGAGGCATGGGGATGGACGGCGCCGGCAGGCTGCAGCGGCCACCATGCTAGATTGTTCCAGAGACTTCCTTTTTTAATTGCTCAGCAATGAGGTTGTGGGAGATAAGGATGTGGAGAGAGGTGCGGGTATCTTTTGTAAAATTATCATAGTTTGCTTTCTATCCGTCAGATATAGATCAGACGGTCTATATTACAAGATGGCAGGCACACCATCATCGCCAACTCGGTTTTTTATAAGGGTACAGATGATAAGTTTGCTAACTACTAAAGTAAAGTGGAATTTTTCCATGTTATACAAGTAAATTAAGGTGATTGTTTATCATACGGGTAAGGTTGGATGAAGGGTGGTAGGAACAAATGATCCGCCTAGAGCATTTGTGTGTGAGATGGAGTCTTTGTGTGTGTGTGTGAGAGAGAGAGAGAGGGAGAGGTGGAGTCTTAGTGTGTGTGTGTGTGTGTGTGTGTGATCGAGTCTTAGTGTGTGTGTGTGTGTGTGTGTGTGTGTGTGTGTGTTTGTGTGTGTGGGTGGGTGCGTGCGTGCATGTGCGTTTGTGTGTTTGTGTGTGTATGTGTGTGTGTGTGTGTCGCGGGGCCCTCAGTGGCGGATGTAATTTAAGTGTGCATGGCTTCATCATAGAGAGGTGATGTGTATGGCAGAGGCCACCAACGATGGGGTGCGAGAGAGAAAATGCCCATAGAGAGGGAAGAGAAGGTGTGTTCGCGTGAGAGGAGTCGACATCGAGAGAACGTGTTTTTTCGAGAGACACCGAGGAAGACTACTATATATTGATGGTGCATGTAGGCGGGAATTAAATGAAGGGATGATCTTATTGGTTTCGGGGATATAGGGGAAGAGTGAGAAGGGGGTAGCTAGTAGGAGATTGTTCAGTGTGAGTGTGTGTTTTACCCATCCAGGCAGAAGTTATGTGCACACAAGAAGAGAATGATTCGATGTGGCGTTAGGGTTGAGGGTAATTAACTACGTATGGAGACATAGATACCTTGAACATGCATGTGTGAGAGGTATACATGTATACGTGGGATGTGTGTGTGTGAGCCGGCATGATCAAGATAACAGAAAGAAGACATAAGTCATAAGATCAACGACATGGGAGAGATGGATCGGTATGACAATATGCATTCATGTGAGAATACAGGGAAGAATGCCCGACAAATGAGCATGTGTTTTTGTCTTTAAGAGATAGTGGCGTGGGCTGGAGCATGCATCTATGGCGAGCAGAGGGAGTGAGGCACAACAATTGTGCAAAAGAGTTCAACCTATAAATGCATATGTATGGAGAGACATATATAGTGTGGGTGATAGGAAGCAAGACTGTGTGCGAGAAAGAAATGTTGACGGAGAAACTACAGATAGATACAAAGATGGAGATGCTAGCTAGAGGGACATCCACTAGTTTGGGTGTTGGAGATGACCGCCGGGTGGTTCAGAGGGTGAAGTTATGTGTGTGTGAGAGAAAGATAAAAAGAGGGCACTTGACTGCATGTAGAGAGAAACATATGTAGTGTGCGTGATATGAAGCAAGAGTGAGGGCGAGAAAGAAGGTTGATGGAGAAACAGATAAATAGAAAGATAAATATGCTAGCTAGTGTGCATTAGAGATAGGAGTCGAGTGGATCAGAAGACTGAGTTATGTGTGTGGGTGTGAGAGAGATAGAGAGAGGGTGCATGTGAGTCACATACAAACAAATATCAGAGAGAAATGAGATCCTGAGAGACGGAGTTTTGTGTCTGCAAGAGAGAAAGATATTTCACAATGAGAGTGATAGCTAGAGAGACATATGAGGGAACGCAAGATATCTCTAGGGAGAGAGAGTGTGTGTGAGCGACATACAAGAGAACAGTGGAGAAATATGAGACCCTGGGAGACAGAGTTTGTGTTTGTGTGTGAGAAAGAGATATTTAAGAGGAAGAGTCGTGGGTTCTCATACCTAAGGAGCGAAAGACATCTCTATATGAGGGGTTTGCGAGTGGCACACAGGGGAATAGTAGAGAGAAATGAGACCCCGGGAGACAAAGTTTTGTGTTTGTGTGAGAGAAATAGATTCCACATGGAGAATCAAGTTAGAGACACATAGCAGGGAGCGAGATATACTTAGAGAGAGATAGAGTGATGAAGGTCGAGGGAGAGAGTACCATTAGTGTGTTACAAAGATAAAAGATCATTGTCGACATACAGGTAGCACGAGAGATACCCGAGAGATGATGAACGTGTATGGGTCTAGAGAGACAGTCCTATATAAGCATGAGTGATAGCTATATGAGATGAATATCTGGATTAAAGGGGATTCAAATATTTAAACTGGAGATCACAACATCGATAATATCATAACGCAAATTGGTGTATCAAACATGCATATTCATTTGAATTTGGGGAAACTTGTAATGTTATATAGTTTATCAATATTGGTGATCCATAGATTCTTTAATTATAAACAATGCATGGTTTATATGCAATTAATGTCTAAAGGGGATTACATTATATGTTGCGTGTGTGAAACACATTATACATGTTTGAGAAGTAAAAAAACCGCATGAAACACACATTAATTGGAGACAGTTAGCGAGGAATGCATACATTGGATTTCAACATAAAGTGGTTTCAAATATTTGAAAATCCAAATTGATAGATACAACCTTATGAATCTGAGACCGAATCTGAGATCATGCCATTTGTAAACCATATTTATGTATAAAGGGTGTTTTGCTTTTGAAAGTATATATAAAAAATGTTGTATATAGAATTTTATTCCAATCGAAAATGGATCCCACCCGAAAAAAATAGAATACAAATGGGATTCGAATTGAGTTGGCACGGTAAACGTGCACTCTACAAAATTTGAACGAAGCGGGGAAAGTCGCAGTAACCGCCCGAAACCAAAATCTGTGAGATGGAAATTACTACTGTCTATCCCTGCCACGCAAAACCTATCTACTCGATTTCTATAGGTTTCGATAGGGGTAGGTTTGTAATTTCACTCAAACGTGACATAACCGCCTCTCACCCGGATTCATACACAGTGGGCGCCAAAACACAGTGTGTCCTCGGCCGAAATCGATTCCCTCCCCAATTCATACACGATGGGCGCCAAAAACAAACTCTTGTCGGCAAATATTAGGTGTATGCGAGATTACCGTCGTATCCCCAACCGACTAATATTGCTGTGATGTAGGAAATTTGAAACGGGGGCTAAGTTTGTAAATTTCCTCGCATTTGAGACAAGCGCGCCCTGAAGACATGGTTCCCCCTTCCTCTCTACCTCCATTTCCCCATTCGTACTGCGTGGGCGCCAAAACACCCTCTCCACCCCAGCCTCCTCCATCCTCCACCCCATCCACCGCCGTCCTCCTCCACCATGCCGGAGCTGATACCCCAACGCCGCCGTCCATTACAAGAGATCGACCTCTCTCATCCACGGCTTTGGACCGGGATCCTTGCATCCCGTCCTCTCGCTTCATCCCCGCCGTTGTCCACCTTGCCGATGCCGCTCCTACGACCGTCTCGTCCACCGTGCCCTGCCGCCACCGTCTACCCTCCTAGATCTGCTTCCACTCCACCAACAGCCATCGCTACCGCAGCACCGTCAAATTCTTAGCAGATGCACACACGGCGCCGCACCAGAAGCCGTACTCTTTTGTATCTGCTCAACTTATTTATCGCAGCAAGAAAATAGATCGCAACTGCTTTACTCTGATTTCTTGTCCATTAGTTACTTGCTAGTTGAAAGCAAACATTGGTTGCGAAGTTGCCTTTGTCCGGTTTGCACCTTCAGATCCGCCATGGCACGCTCAACACTATAATCCCAATGCTTATGGTTTTCCCCTTTTATATTCCACACTATTTAAATCACAATAGACTAAATTTCAAAATTGGGTCAGTCGATTTTTCAGAGCTCGCCGGAGTTCGCCGGTGCGACGAAGGGGCTCAGGTGGGGACGGTGGTTGTGGGGGGTGATGGGGCCTCGCCGAACAAAGAAAACTCGACGCGGGTGGGGGTGGGGTGGTGGAGGAACACAGAAGGTGGGGGCCGGTGGTCCGGTCGGCAGCCCGTGTGGTGTTCTGTATGGGAAGAATTAGAGACGAGGAAGAAGGGTTAGGAGACGTAGGATCTTCAGCCAACCACCTGAAATGGTCGACTGACCCAAATGACAAAAGTCACGCGACTTGCATGCAGACATGCCTTTATATTCAGTACCATCATCATACCTGCGTAGCACTAGTCCTGAATCCATCAAGCTAAACAACGTGCCACTCATAATTCTAAACTTGTAGCTCAAGTACAAATCTGATATGATGCTGATATTACTAAAATAGATAGCATTAATTGGTCAGCTAATGTTCCTACTTTACTTTCGAAAAGCACGTGCACCACATATAGAGAGACAACAGGGAGTTGCTTTCCTAATGCGCTCTGGTTCATCATGTGTGGGCACTATGCAACGAACATTTTATTATCCAAAATCTGCTTGCTCTTCTTTAGCATGTTCCTCTTCCGTTCTTCTTTAATACGTACTCTCTCCGTTCCTAAATACAAGTCTTTGTATAGATTCCACCATGGACTACATATGGAGCAAAATGAGTGAATCTACACTCTAAAATGTATCTGGATACATCTGTATGTGATCCATAGTGGAAATCTCTACCAAGACTTATATTTTGGAACGGAGGGAGTATGATAGTAGTACAGTATGTTCCTTGTAGTGAAGATGAGCAGGGACATTTGCAGTGTAGAGGTCTATACGGTCGGTTGTGATGGACACTTTGAACTCTTCGGGCCTCTTTGATTCGTAGGATTTTGTAAACATGGGAATAGGATTTGTAGTGGCCTGCCCACTTGAATCCTATAAGAATAGCAAGGAAATGCGGGGAGCTATGTCGCCTTTGAGAGTTACACTGATATTAACAGTACCGCACCTTCAGTTGAAGAGAGCTGGTATCCGAAGCCTTTCTAGCCGTACCGGCAATACTAGCACATATATTCCAGCAAGTTCCACTTTGCTGATTTTACTCTGATGCTTAAGGTTTTCCCGTTATATCTACACTATGATCTGTGTAGCTGCTTTGTGTCGCACTAGCAGCAGTCCACTCTTGAAGCTAAACACTGCAATGACTTACAAAATTGGCACCAAGGCATTGAGTGCCATTCTGGATGCAATGAAACTCATACGCTCCCCACCTGTTGACTCTTGTTCAGAATATGATCCTAATGACTCTAGTTCAAAATTGCCACATATAGAGAGACAACATGGAATTGCATTTCTTTGGGCGTTGTGATTCATCATGAGTGGGAAACCAACATTGTATGCAATGAAGCGGAACCTCAAGAATATGCTTCCTCTTCTGTTCTTTAACATGTTCCTCTTTTGTTATTCTGTATTTAGTACGTATAGTATGTTCCTTGTCAGGAAGGGGAGCAGGGACATCTGCAGTCAACAGCTGATAGAGCTGGCCTGTACGTGATTGATGGGCTTTCAATTACTAGCGGCAATACAACACCGTATTTCCAAGCCAGTTCCACTTTCCCGATTTATATATCATGGTTATGGTGCACCCCTTTTATGTACACTATGATCTGCCTAGTTATTGTGTGCTCTTGTTATCATGGTTTGGCAATAAACTCTCTATATAGCATATTATGAACCTATCATCTGCCAACTATCCTTACTTCTGGAGCCTATTTTTTGTGTACTTGTGCCAGATTATATAAATGCACGCACCATATTACAGCACACATGAGCTCTCTCATCAGAATCCAATGATATCACACAAGTGTTTACATGGGCGCTCCTATATTAGAATATCCTCTGCATTACAAAGATAATCTCACAACTATTTATGTTTTCATGGTTCTTAGATATTATATGAAATTACAGTGAATATCAGAATCCGCGCATCAGAAGAATATTGTGGAACACTGCAATGACTTACAAAATTGGCACCAAGGCATTGAGTGCCATTCTGGATGCAATGAAACTCATACGCTCCCCACCTGTAGATTCTTGTTTAGAATATGATCCTAATGACTATTCTAACCTCGAGGAGTCAAAGGCAGATGGCCTGTCATGTTCACCCATCAAGGTGCCTGTTCTAATTTGGCAAGGTTTTATTGATTGCGCGTATCTTGCATATGTTGTCTTGCATTTCTTCTACTTTGTTGCACCGCCATCTGCTTAGTTTACTCATCATATATGTCGAGATGCCATGCCCATCCATTATCAATACATATTCCATCTGTCATCATACCATGTTTTTCCACTCAAATGTGTTCTTGTGCATCAGACATCAAAAAGGAAGAGGGTGATTGCCGAACCTGAAGGAGCACCAGCAAAGTCCTTGAAAAACGTGGTTGTGCCGGAGAAATCAGACAGCACCCCACTTATATTGGCTGTACAACCAGTGACACAAAACGTAGGACCGACTCCAGCAGACTGTACCCATACTTCACTGGCCACACCACTAGCCCCACCACACAGGACCTGCACTCCAGCAAAAGGTATGCCGATTTCAGTTGCCATAGCACCAGCCGTACCACAGAAAAATCCCACTCCAGCAAAAAGTACAGCAAGTCCACCGGCCGAAGACCTATCCCAACTGCAGAGACGGCCAATTCCTGCAGATTGGAACCCCATTCCAGTTATTCCCAGTTTAAAAGACAATGCTTTCAATGTTGTTAGGGACTACGTGCATATATTCCCATCATGGGAAGATTATAGTGAAGACAAACACCATTTTCACATCTTCCTGTCCCACTTACGTGTAAGTGCTATTATTCATGGTGATTATTTTCCTATTTTCTGCTGATTGAACACATCAATGATTTACATTACATTGTTGTAAGTAGGCGAGGGTCAATCTGGATAGTCATGACGAGCAAAGCTTGCTTGCGCTTTTCAAGGAAGCATTGCAGCAGTATCGGTGTTACCTGAGGAAATCACACTTTGATGGCAAGTCTATAAACGAATTTCCGGTGAAGTCTCCTGTGCTAAATTTAGAAGACATTGAATGGAAAAACCTTGTTATGCACTGGTCTCGTTCCGAGGATGAGGTACTGTCTATGATATCGCATGACAATTTGAACTTCTACTTTTCCGCATGTGCCTTATGGATCTTTTTTGCAGGAAATCTGCTCGAAAAAGAATTCCGGTTTGAAAAGAACGACAGGATATCGCAAATATGCTGCCTGCTGCTTTGCTCTTGTTAGTACTTGTTGTCCTGTATCACTGTACTTGCATACATACCTGGTTCATTATGTGACAGCAGTATGCATGATAGCTTGCTTATCAATTGTTCGCTCCAAATTATCTGATCTGTATGAATGGTTACATTAGTGTAGAATATATCCAATGCCAATGAATTTTTTAGCTCTGCATTGTTCTTGTAAGTACCTGCTGTCCTTTATCAGTGTACTTATATTGACAGGTAGTTGTTCATGTACCATCACTCTGCAGCTTATTTTCCTTTGCCCTCCATTTTCTACACATAAGATCTATATTTACTCTTACCATAAGGTTGGATAACACCGATGGTACTGAAGAAGTTTAGCTCTGCATTGCTCTTGGCTGTACCTTTTGCCTGTATCGCTGTACTTACATTTATAGCTACTTGGTTATGTAGCATCACTCTTCATCTTATCTTAAATATTCTCCATTTTTTCTTATATTGTCACATCTATATTTACTCTTAACAAAATGTAGAATAAAGGCAATGCTTATGAAGAAGATTCTGTGGTAAACTTCTTGAATTGCCCCCCCCCCATCAGCATGGACAAGGGCTTTATAGAGCCTGCCTTCACCAATAATGTAAGTTTGTCCTTCTCAAGCCTTCAAACTTTGTTGTGTATATTTGGTTAGGCATGACTGCAACAGCTATTTATTTTTGGTGTTTGCATCAAATTGCATGTTTAAAGTTTATTATGTAGTTCATAAACAAAAGTTTGTCCTTCTCAATTTAAGTTTTCAGTTGTACAACCAAGTTCCTTCTTCATACCATGTAAATTAAACTATACAGAGCAAGTGATCTTATTTTGCCAATCTGAAATGGGATAAATTGACAGCACACTAACCATTGATACTTATGAGTTCTTGATCTGTAATCCAGTGGTGTCGTGAAGCTGCCAACTCTTCACAATGTCATTTCCTGCCATGTCTTGACCTGAACAATACCATATTGTGTTAATGCTATTTTAAACTATGTCACTTTATTCGTCAGTAAGAAATGTGATGAATTGTCAGCACTGATACTTATATGTGCAAAACATGTCATCTGTCTGCTTGTTTATCTTTCAGAGTGAGGAGGATATAAGTGTCAAACAAGCGCAGTCTCATCAGCTTGCTCAGCTGCTTGCGCTGCAGCTCCCGAGCAGGGCTAACCTTTCTTGAACTCTATTGAAGTGTTGTCGGTTTTGTATATTATTTTGTCGGTGTGTTTAATTGCACTGGTGGCGATCTTTGATGCCCAGTGTATGTAATCTGCTGTCTGCTTGTGCTTTATTATCATAGTGGCGAACTTTGATGCCCAGTGGATGTAATATGCCGTAATTTCTTTATTGTATAGTCTAGGTTTTTTCTTATTCACGATGCTGCAGTTATTTTACTGTATATATATCCTGTCTTCGTAGTAAACGCCAACCAAATACGGTACAATCGGGCCTCATGCAAATCACTATGTATGATCCGCATCATGGGCCCTGCCATCTTGGTTCCTTAACAAGCCTAAATATAAACTGGCCCACTAGTAGATTCGGGCCTTTAATAGGCCGAGTAAACCGCCGGCCCTATTTTCCCAAGAAAACTCAATGGGCTTTTAGGAGGCTGAAAAGTAGGTTGGGCCTGAAACGTGCCGAACAGCTCACGGGTCGGCAGCAGGCCGAAATAGACCCCGGCCCATGATTGTGCCAATCAAATCACGGGCTTATAACAGGCCAAAATTGTCTCGGTCCTTGTTTGACCCAATCAGATTATCGGTTGTGAGCAGGCCCGATGCAAACGGGGCCGTAGTTAGGCCCAACTATATGACGGGCTTTTAACAGGCCGAAATATATAAGGGCCGAATTTAACGGCCTTAAAGCCGAAACTAATATCAGGCCGAATTACTAAATGGGCCTTTATCAAGTGGGCCCAAAAGCATAGCGTCCAGTTGACGGGCCGAATCTGATATGGGCCATAATTTAGCCCAAAGCCTCTCAAAGGGCCGGACCTGATCTGGGCCATAATTTGGCCCAGAACGTGGTAGGCTTTTAACGGGCCGGATCTCATATGGGCCTTTATTAGGCCCGGAACGTGGCAGACTGTTAATGGACCGGATCAAATATGGGCCGGCATTTGGCCCAAAACATGGCAGCCTGTTAATGGGCCGGCCTACTAGTGTCATCAAAATCTTTTGGGCCTTCAGCTGGGCTGGCCCATTATGGTCGGTGAAATCTCGTGGGCCTTTAGCTGGGCCGGCCCATTATGGTCCGCAAAATCTTGTGGGCCTTTAGCTGGGCCGGCCCATTATGGTCCGCAAAATCTCGCGGGCCTTTAGCTGGGCCGCCCATTATGGCCCGCAAAATCTTGTGGGCCTTTAGCTGGGCCGGCCCATTATGGTCCGCAAAATCTCGTGGGCCTTTGCTGGGCCGGCCCATTATGGACCGCAAAATCTTGTGGGCCTTTAGTTGGGCCAGCCCATTTAAACTTTATGGGCCACTTTTGGGCCGGTCCACGTGTCAACATTTCATAAGCGCATCTCGCCCATTGGATGAGTGACACCTGTGCCAACGGGAGCTGACACGTGTTTCCTCCAGCCAATGATGATTTTACACGTGGAAAATCCCCATTGGTCCGGGCTGTTAACGGGTTATCGGATCCAAAACCGGACCCGATAGCTTAACGGAGTTCCGTTACGGTGGATGCCACGTGTCGGTCTCCCTTGACGAAAGCACTTCTGTGACGCGCGATTTTTCGTCATGGAAGTGGACACTTCCATGATGATAATTTTGGTAATGTCATGAAACACTTCTATGACAGCACAGGTATTGACTATCTTGATTCTGCCATAAAATTGTCATGGATGTACATGCATGACAGAAAACGTGACCTACTGTGACAAACACGTATCATCACGGAAGTGTATTTTTTTTGTAGTGATAGATCTTGCGTGAGCGTAGGATTTTTTTAAATTGCATACTACGTTTCCCAACAGCGTCGCCTCCACTTCCGCCCATGTGCTTTGTACGACCTTAGTTTGGGTTTTGGCTGCCTTGGGACGTGCATCCATCTCTTTGGCCGCTACCTCTTAGTCCTACATAAGTAAACATATCGCATACAATTTTTTTTGGGTTTTGTTTAGTTAAAAGTTAACCATCGCTGCAACTGTGGACCCGCCCAAAAAAATCTTTTATTCATACATCATCTATATACTCACAATATCCGTATTGCTTTCTATCATAGTTCTTGCATGTTCTTCGACTGCTTGTAGGGACTGGACCTTCGTGGGTTAGGTTGAACTTGCTTTCGGCATTGTCGGTAACTCTAGGAGATTGGTTTAACGACTGCTAAGGCACAATGTCGTCGTACGTTTGTAGTCGGATCATCAAAGTCGTTCTCCGACCAAGTCGACGGAATAAGATTCTCATCGAAAGATCAGGACACCCTATTATCGAGGCGAAGACCACTTTGAGAACCCCAACTTCTATTTGTGCATTATCCTTATAGTCGCAATATTCACATTACTTTTATCATAGTTTTTGCTTGTTCCTCGATTGCTTGCATGAAATAAACCTTCATGGTCAGACTAACCATGGATGTTTCTAGCATCGTCAGTAATTTCTAAGAGATTGATTTAGCGATTGCTAAGGTGTAACGTCATCGAACATTTGTAGTCGGATTGTCAAAGCAGTTCTCCACCCAAATCAGCAGAGTGATTCTCATTTAAAGATCAGAACACTCTTGCCCCTATCACGTTGGCCACATTGGCTCTTTATTTTTCAGCCTTCTTCTTTTTCTCTCGTGTCTCGAGTTGGTCTTGATATTCTGACGTTGCAGAGGCTAGATGTATTTGGTATCATCTTAATATTAATATATTACAGTTTGTCGAAAAATTTACATAGAACCTACAAGGAAGAAAACACTACATGCAAAGGCCATTGTGGTGGCAAATATCCTCTCTAGCAAGATAGTACCTGAAGGGAGGCATTCCAATAAATGTGACGGTTTCACTTCTTCTACACATTTCATTCCACACATTTCAAAGACAAAAATGCTACACATACAGGCTTTTACAGGCCTGCTACAAACCCTTCCATAAATTCTCTTCAGGCCCCCCCGATTTTCACCCGTGTGGGGGCCGCCCTCACCTTTCGTCCGGTTAAAACGCGCCAGTTCAGGAATCAGCCCGTATACTTATGTAAAGCTCCGTACGTCTAGCAAAACTCTTTCAAAGAACATACTACATGCCAACTTTGCTGGAAATATTTCGCCTCCACAAAACGAGATGCTCTTTGTTCTTATTCCACCACTTCTCCAGGGAGGAAAAATCCAGCGCCCGGCACGCTTGCACAACATGTTAGTCCTCGAACCGTAACAGCCGGGCTTCTAAGTGAAGATGGGTCAGAATTTCGGGTGTTAACTAACTGTAGCAAACCATATCTCAAGAAAAAGATTCAGAAGTCCTGGTATCACTATGTAATCACGAAAACGGCTTCAGTATCCATTCACGTGTTCATGTAACATATAAACATCATTTTATTCTGTATACGAATCTCAACTCCTTGAACTACATATAACAACTGACACCAACAGCGTATCACACAACGAACAGACCATCCACAGACCACACCATGACAGCACGAACACAACGTCTAGTCCGATTCGTACGCCATCTCAGAGCACCAGAGCCCCTAAAACCCCCACGACTACGCCGACGGCTATCACGTCCAAGTCCAACCGTGCCGCGCTCGCCGTCGGTGGTGGCGCCTGCAGCGAGCTGCGCGACATCCCCTCGTTGCCAGGGCTCATGTCCGGGGCCTCCGCGTGCTCTGGTGCCGAGGCCCAGAGCGGCGGCGATCCGGGCGCCGGTGCGAGCTCCCACTCCTGGGACCGAGGCGCCATCACGACGACGTACAACTTCTTGCCCTTCTGGCACCGGTCCTCGTCGCCGCTGATGAAGAAGAAGGCACCCGACCGGTCGAACCGGAACTCCGGGCGACCACCGGCGTCCTCTAGCCGGCGGACAGGGCTACGCGTGTTGCACGCGTCGAAGTCCGGCTCGGTCACCAGCAGCACCGAGTCCGCGCCCTCGCCCTCGCCGCGCGCAAACACTGCGAGCCAAGAAACATGCATGTACGATTTACACTTTGATTCATGATGACAATATCGACGAGGAGGCGGTCGTGTACGTACCGATGGTGTCGTTGATCTGAAACCGGTTGCGCTCGGCCCAGTGGTTGTAGCTCTCGGCGGGGTCGACGACCCAGCCGTCGCGGCCGCCGGCGTAGAAGACGTACGCCTCCGACGAGGAAATCATGGCCGTGAGGCCCACAACGAGCAGAAGCCACTTCTTACAGTTTGCCATGGTCTTGATCTCAATTGATCAGCGTGGCCAAACGAAGAACTCCGGGAAGTGATAGATATGGTAGAAGAGGCGGGATTGGATGCCTATATAGGCACGCTGGATGTGGGTGCTGACCTATGGTGGAACAGGTGTAGGCTCCCAAGAAACCCTCATCTATGACTACGCATGGAACCAACGGGAGCGCACCGCTTCGTTGAATCAGTTGCTGCCAAGCTGGATTTTCTTGCGGCGCTCGGTTCGCCGTACCCGAGGATGCGACCGCGGGAAATCGGTGGAGACTGAACAATCTAGCTTTTCCTTCTCTTTTCTTTGTGACTTCGCTACAAAAATTTTTTTTGCGAGGGACTTCGCTACAAATTTGATGGCATATATTGTTGCAAGCATAGCAAAGATTTTACATGCTCAGTTTTTTGCCGGGATTTGCCATGTTTACTAGTAAGAAACATTGTCATACTCGCGAGAACATAATTTGTCATCTCAAACATCAGATTTGTCATGCTTGAAAATCCGACGTCAGATTTTTAACATTCCCGTTTTTCTTTCCAAGGATAGTGGGTTAATTCTTTTTTTCTCTTTGCACATTCAGACTTTAGATCGTCTCCGACATTACTTCCTAAAATAGAGCCCCTAAACAATGTTTTGGGCGTCCCAATTCTTAAGTCTTAACATAAGGACACCTTAACGGCAACTACCGCCATGGTGCCAGGGACGACGCTACTGCTCGGCCCATGCCGCAGTGGTGACAGAGCGCGGCGGGTGAAAACCAGCATCGGGGTGGCGGGGATGGCTTGTTGCCACTCGACACATGCCGGAATGGCAGCGACAACGCTCGATTGCTCGACCCACGTCGGAGCCCTCCGGTATCATGGACTAATCGGCATAGGATGAGCTCCTTGTTGCCCTCTGCCTCTTGGAGCTCCCAATCAATGTCACCAAACTCCCACTCGGACATGGCAACAGATGGAGCTAGGGTTTGGGTGGAGTAGAGAGGACACGACAAGTTGGAGTGGAGAGGGAGAGTGAGGACGACACGAGGTCCTTGTGGGTTTTGGGATGGGCCTTGGATGTGAATCCAGTGTGGTGGAAAATGGGCATATACTGGCTACCTTATTTCTCCCTCACATATGGGTTGGGTTTTTTTTGGGGGGGGGGGGGGGCTCCAGTGAATCCGTACATTTGGCCCAGGTTTTGGGGAGCCCGTTGGGCGGGTGTTTCAGTGTTCGAACATGTCTGCTCGGACATATGGGGGAAAATGGACATGTCTGCTCGCTCCCAATGATCATGTTATGCAAGACCACACAATAAACCATAATGTTCCACATAGTATGCATGTCTGACCATCTCGCAAGACCCTTCACCATTGCAAAAGCAAGTCTATAGAACGCCAAATGCTCTCTCGACATCCTTCCTCACACCTTCATGAACCTCGACAAGATGAAATTTCTTCTTGGCTTTGTGTATTGCAATTGGTCTTCATAAAAGTGGCATAAGCAGGGTAGATACCAACAACAAGAAGTTGCCCAAAAGTGAGTCTTTGGAGCAACTATGAGTGTTGCGAAACATTGATATGATCGAGCGAACCTGGTAGACCAAAGAAGGAGTGCGAAATCCAAAATCTTGTGATGTAACAATTTCATGAATCATTTCCAACGCAATACAATCAAGAGATCTCCACAGTGAATTGTTGGCCATCAAAGTGGGTTTGTCGCTCGCATTGCAGTGGAGTAATCTTCCAATCAAAATCGAGACCGACTGCCTCGAAGCTACAAATATGGTGAGGAATGAAGGTTTTGATAGATCTCGGTATGGTTTTTTGGTGTGTGAGATTAAATCACTCATGGCACTCCGAAATACTTGTATTGCTCATGCTCGACGAAACAACAACATCGTCAGTCATACCTTAGCTCAGTATGGTAGAACTAGTGGCCGTATTGTTGTTTGGCTAGGTTCAGGCCCTGATGGCATTGTCGAACTTTGTAACTCTGATAGTAGCTTGGCTACGTGAGTAATTACAAGTTTTTTCTCACAAAAAAAAGGATTCTTGAAGGTGTTGCATACCTAAAATCATCTCCACTGCATACAGTCAGAAACTGTCCAAACATGTCCCTTGGAACAACTATGTTGCTTGTGAAGTTGTTATTGATCCACGACGCCTCTTCTTGGTGTGCACATACATCAACACCAAGACTAGGGGTATCTGTCTTTTTGGTGGGCTTCATTTGTCTTATTCAGATAAAACAAATTGTATAATCAAAATCATATCCCAACATCAGACCAAGCACTATGTAAAAGAGCTCAACACTTGTGCAGCCACACAAACTCATAGATCTGCAATACAAAAAACCGTGAAGCAATTTTTTTTCTTGTAGAGTAAAGGACTATAACCATTGTGCCACTTTTCTTAAGAAGGTCCACCATCATTATTCCTAAGGAGAAAGACAAGCAGCCAATGAGTCAAAGCATGAAGGGCTACTCCATTTTGCATGGGTTTTGTCCCGGCTTGAGTTTGACTTTTTTTTCTCTAAGGGAAGAGTTTGATTGTAGTTAGTTGTCGTATAGGTTTTGCTCATGAAGTAGGATAGAACACTCTCATTCCTATCCGGCACAATGCTTGTTAACCTCCACCTTTAACTCGGGACTTGCATTATTATTATCTGATAGAAGTTATTATTATCTGATAGAAGTTATTTACTACTCCCTCCATTTCATAATTCTTGCCATGATTTCTACCATTAATCTGTAATCAGCCCGAGCCAGACCGATGCAACGAGCATGAAGAGACTAACAAGACTTCCTTCTCTCTTTGATTAGGAATTGTCATATGAAACGCAAGGGCCATCCACCCACACTCAGTCACAACCAATACAGTAGTCAATGTTTCCCCAAACCCCACTCGACCTTGCCGATTTCCACAGGTCGAACTGAACCATTGTTTTTAGACGCGAACTGAACCTTGATAGCAGCGGAAGTTACATTTCTAGTTAGCACTTAGCAAAGAACCACTCTTTGCTGATGATCCAAACTCTGCTTTTCAGTCAAACTGCTCCCCAACTGGATTGTGACGAAAAGCACTCTTGGTGACGGAAAAAAACACACGATGATTTCAGTCGGCGGCAAAACCAACGGCATTGCAATGACAAACGATAAAAACAGAATACCCCCGAGAGGTCATTGTACCCCAAAATTTATTGCCCATAAGTTTCAACATGCCACAACCTCACTATATGCGTTCGGTTTATTCGGTTTACATGGTTCGGTTTATACGGTTTTCCGGTTTGTACGGTATTAATACTTCGATAAATACGATATGAAATTAAAATACGGTTCGGTTTCAGTATACACCAAATTATTTCGGTATGGTTTTGGTATATACCATAATAACCAAAGTTGACGCGAATTTGAAAATGACGTAATAACAATTTACAAATTTATGACTCAAAACACATACTATTTTACACAAGTAGTATATGACTATATAGGCAAGTATATATGCATGAATGGATTTATCCCTTGATAGTTATGGACGTTCTTAGCATTTTTTAAAGAGAAAAATGACTATGTTACGAGAAAATGTACGTGCTTGGCAGTGAATTTGACTCATGTAGAAGAAAAATGATAACTTGTATGGTTGTTCGCCTCAAGAAATATAAATAATTTTTTACTTCGGTTAACCATTCGGTTTTCCGGTATATACCATAAAAACCAAAGTTCAAAACGGTATGAAAAGTTCATACCATATCAAAACCATAAACCATAAAAACCATAAATTTGGTTCAGTTCGGTTTATTTTCGGTAAGGTTTAAAAATGCACAGAGTGACCACAACCAGCTCAAATGAAGCTTAATCAGCAAATCAACAAAACCATATTATTAACACTTGGGCCATATCCTCACTCACAAAGTCACAGTTAAAAAGACCAGAGAAGATTTCGAAGTTTGCATATATCTTGTCATATTTCCAGCAAAATGAATGATGAAGGACGGAATAGGTGACCCAATGCAAGTGTAGTGTTTTTTTTTAACTCGATGCAAGTGTAGATAATAGTAAATGTGCTTAACGTCAGAGGGTAAACATCAAGAGTGAAAAGGAAAAATATTATATTGTACTCACATAAAGATATCGAGCTTAGCTCTACTGACCAAGAACTTTTAGTTTTACCGCACCCACTAGCCAGTAACTGTACCATGGCCAGGCTCCGTTATCTTATCAACCAAACTAAAACAATGATTCAGCTTCAGAGTGCGATGGTTCAACGAAACAAACAACAACATTCATGCAATGCTGGCTCTTAAGAACGCCAAAAAAAAAAAATTCATGCACAGATTCATGTACATCAAGACATGGCCTACATTAAAGATCAGAGCAAAACTTACTAAACTATCTTTGTTTATGCTTCTTCTCCCCCCTTCATTTGCACAAGAGCCAACTGAAGGAAATGCACATATTCGCATCAAGTCAATTTGTTACTTAACATTATGCCTGTATGTTCCGTAGTTCAGTGTCGATTCACGTTAGATGAATTCCCAGAGCTAAACCCCACAGCTTCCTCTCCGATTTCACCAACCAGTACATCAGTTTCTTCTTCTGCGACGCAACTACTAGCACCATTTCATCCTAAGCCGGTAAGCCCATATGCCAGACAGAGCGACGAACAATTAATCAAGTATCAACAACAAAAGCTCAGCTCAGGTGCTCCTCAATCCAACTGAACATCTCGTCAGCTTGCAAGCTTGTCATCTCATGGTATCCATAAGCAAGATTCAGCTCCTCCTGGATGTGCTCAGCCCACTGGGATACCTCCTCCCAGAACCCCCTCTTCACCACTGCATCCTTCCATGGAGTTGCCCGGCCATCCTTCCTCATGTACCCTCTATCATCAATGAACCCTTCCTCACTGAAAATCTTCCAAATCCTTTCGGACAACCCATGATCCAGCCCTGGTATCCTATCGGACAGCAGCGTCGGCGTCAGAGGAAGCTCCAGGCTCTGAAGCTCCCTCACCTCAACGCCATTGATCCTCAGCATCTTCGCATTCCTTCCCACTAGCGCGGCCCTCTTATGGTCCTTCGGCATGTGAAGGAACATGGACGGCGGATAGCCCGGCGGCGCTCCCGCCGGGTCGAACACGCCCTCAGAGATCATCATCACGACGGCGGCTAGGCTCATCTTGGCCGCAAGCCGGGAGACGAAATACCCACCTGACGACGCGCCGAGGGCGACCACTGGCAGGCCTCCAAGGCCGTTCTTGGCGGTCCACGACTGGATCGCCCGCTTGGCGGCGCCCACCTCCTTCCCCAGCGACCAGCAGTCCCCGGCGCTCGCCACTGCCAGCACCGCGAACCGCCTCCTTAGCGCGCGGTCCGTGATGGCGACGTCCTCCGGCAGCCCGACGCAGCCGGGGCAGCGCTGGGACGGTGGCCAGAAGTTCTCCGGGCGGCAGCGGCAGCCGTGGGCTAAGAAGAGGACCCCTCTGGCCGGCGCCGCAGGGAGCTCCCAGATGGCGCGCGCGCCCTCGATGGTCTCCATAGTCGGGGAGGAGGGCGCCGTCGACGCCGTACTGGATTCCTTTGAGCTGCCGACGATTTGGGACGCCGGGGTGGTTTTGGAGTAGAGGAGGACGCCGGCGGCGGCGCATAGGAGGAGGGCCAGCGACGCGAGGCGGGTGGTCAGACACAGTGCTAGCCGCTTCGCGGCGTGAGATGGCGGGGCCGGCTTGCCCGGCCGGCGAGTCGTGCCAGCCATCTGGATCTGGCTGGCCGAGTGGAGCGGTGACGGGGAGGAGTTGGGCACGAGTGACATGACACGAGGGGGATGAGATCTCGTCGCCGGGTTTCGGTTGCCATTTCCGGGCACCCGCAGCTTCGAGGATACGGCTGAGTGATGGGCTGAAAATCTGAGGACTAGTGTGCAGGCCGAATATGCACTGCATTCGCCAGAGGCAACAAATGGGCTTTCTACGTACCCGACAAGGCAAAAACCTATGGACAAAAAGAATTCAGAAAATAAACTGTTGACAAAAAAAATTCATCCGACTGACCCTTTTATGAAGCGTCCGACATCTAGACGTCACACTACACTATGCAGCGCCTGACAGATAGGCGCTACACACCTGGCCAACGTCGCACTCCAGAATGTCTAAAAAGTGCTAAGTCAATATACAACGTCCGAGAGTTAGACGCTACACTATATAGTATAGCGCCTAGCATCTAGGCGCTGCACGGTCGACTCAAACGTTGCAATCGATCGGTTGGAGTAGGACGTGGCGGTCTATGCTGCCTTGGCGATGTGATGCGATGCGATATGATATACTCCCTCCGTTCGTAAATACTTGTCATCAAAATAAATAAAATTGGATGCATCTAGACGTATTTTAGTTCTAGATACATCTTTTTTTATCCATTTTGATAACAAGTATTTTCGGACGAAGGAAGTAGTACTAGCTTAGTAATACTGGAATAGTTCAAAAATGATTACTGTACACCCTTGAACAAATGTAGCGCACACGGTCACGTGGAGGCTGTGACTGTACCTATGACCGGAACACAATGACGACACATGATGAGACAGTCAACAAATGCATGTGTGGAAGGAGATGTGCAGTCAAACTCAGGAAATCCTGCTATGCTAGCGCGTCGGGTCGCACCCTAGTGCAACACCTAGATGCTAGGCGCTGCACTATATAGTATAGCGCCTAGCGCTCAGACGTCGCACATTGAATTAGCAATTTTTACGTAGTCCGAGGTACGACATTGGTCAGATGTGTAGCTTCTGTCAGTCAAGCGATGTGCAGTGTAATGTGGCGTCTATGTGTCGGGCGCTACACAAAAGAATCAGCCGGATGAATTTTTTCAATAGTTCATTTTGTGAAAATAATTCGTTCAAGGGTCAAATTTGTCCCCGGACAACGTTCCGCCCCGGCTCACCGTGAATGAACGCGCGGCGGCACCGCGGGACATGATCTAAAAATAACAACAACCTTGTCTTTCTAAATAACAAATGCTACGAACGTTGAGCCTCTGAAATCAGTGTTGGGTTCTTATTGTGTAGCCTCGTGACAAATGATAAGCGTTGAAAAGTCTAGTACCCCTCCTTTCTGATTTATAGGGCTCATCTCAAAAAATTTGCTTTTCCGTCTATAAGTTTCAATTCCACTACTTATCATCACATGTTCAGAATTCAAGGTGTATTAAATCACTGCATGCAAGGATGAAGAAAAACTCACGGGTGCATGTAGAAGTTCTTGATCATTAAATGGGCATGCATGCACATGGTGTAATTAATGCATCGATATACATAAATTTCCGAGAAAAACGAGAGTACTAAATAAATACTTCTGCAAACTAAGGAATTAATTCCACCATTCATCATCTACCTTGGTTGAAGAGATTTGTAAATTAAGCCCTATAAACCGGAAAGGAGGGGGTATATATTTTAGTCCCAATAAAAAGGTGAAAAATAAGGCGCAAATTTATACAATTCTGAATATTATAACTGAAGCCCTTAATGATAAATATTTGGGTTTGTCTGCTAATGTGGGTATGGACAAAAGCGATTGTTTCCAATTCCTGATTGATTGAATTGTTATGAAAATTAGTGGGTGGAAATAAAAATTGTTATCCGCCGAACGAAAAGAAATTTTACTCAAAGCTGTTGTTCAAGCTATCCCAACTTATGCCATGTGCGTCTTTAAAATTTCTAATAAGATTGTAAAGGAATCATTGACGTAATGTCACAATTTTGATGGGGTGATGAGGACAACCAAAAGATGATGCATTGGAAGACATGGTGGAAGATGTGTGTCCCAAAAAGGCAAGAAGGTATGGGGTTTAGAGATATACATTGTTTCAACATGACCTTGTTAGCCAAACAAGCATGGCGTTTGCTTGATAATCTCGAGTCCTTATGCGCTTCTATCTTGAGAGCTAAATACTTCCCGGAAGGTGATTTAATGAATGCTAGCCTAGAAAAGGGCTCCTTTTTTACTTGGCAAAATATTATGACGGGAGTGAATTCTCTAAAAAATGGTTACATCTGGAGAGTTGAAAATGGACAAAATATTGATATTTGAAGAGACGCATGGATCCAGAAATGTGCGAATAGGAAAATCATTACACCTAGAGGGGGGCAACTTCTGTCAAAGGTTTCTGATCTTATTGATCCGGTCATGAGTTCTTGGGATGAAGATTTGGTGAGACAAACTTTGTGACCAATTGATGCTCAAAGGGTGCTCACGATTCCCCTTCCAATGCATAATATGTCGGATTTCATTGCCTGGAGCTATACACAAAATGGTCTTTTCACTATACGATCAACTTATTTGGAGGAATGGAACAACGTTCAAATGGTATGGGGAGAACCAATGTCAATCATATTTGGGGTAAGATTTGGAAGTTATCTTGTCCGACAAAGGTAATTTTTTTTGTTTGGCATACTTTGCATGGAACCCATCCATGTCGGGTTACACTTGCTAATAGACACATGCAAGTTTCGTTCATTTGCCCATCATGCTTAAATGGGCCAGAAGATACAAAACACATCTTGTTTCTGTTCGAGAAGGTGAAAGAGGTTTGAGGCAAGTTAGGATTGCACAAGGCAATGAATAAAACCTATGATGTAGATCATGCGCGAGAGGCGGTACTTGAGTTCTTACTTCTTAGAGCAACTCCAACCATGTGACCCAAACGGACGCGCCCTTTGTCTACCTTTTCTCCATTTGGGTCGGCCCAACGGACCCATGTCCGCTTTCGTGTTTGGGTCGGCGCTTGCGCCCAACGCTGGCCCGGCCCATTTTTGAGTTTGCGGGTGAAAAAGATAAATCACGTAAATATTTTGAAATTAAAAATGTCAATTAAACATAAATGATGTCCACAAAGGCTTACGAGAGTCCACGAGTCCACATTATATTAATTAAAAATATTTAATAAAACTAAAAACGAGGAGGAGGCGCTCTATCATAGGTATCCTCGTCGTTAGTGTCAGGGATGGTGAGCTCGATGAGCGTTGGAGCCAGGCTAGCCTAGGGGAACGTCGTCTCCCATGCTGTGGCGACGTCCTGCTGGGCTGGTGTGACCGCCGCCAGCTGGGCAACGCGGGACCGGCGCTCCTCCTCCATGTCGCGCTCTGCTCAAGGCGCTCACCCTCACGACGCTCCTCTGCCAGCCAGCACGTTCGCCACTGCTCGAGGTAGAGCTTCTCTTGCGCCGACGTCGCCCCAAACCAGATGGGTAGTGTGCTGACCCACTCGCGCACCTCTCTTTGTCAGGTGTACCATGGGGCGTCAGGCTCAGCAGATCCGGGGACGGCGTCGGCTCGGGCTTAACAGGGGAAGGCGGCATCAGCGGCGGCACGACGCAGTTGCCGTAAGCGGAGAGTGCTATGGCCTCCGACAGGCGTGCCTGGTACACCACCTCCTCTTCCTCCGCCTTGCGCCGCTCGTCCTCTTTGCTTTCATGCATAGAAGCCGCCAACGCTGCCTAGCAGGAGGCCTCCTCCTCTTGGTCCTCGTCGCGCACGACGGGGGGCGGCGGGGTGCTAGCTCGCCTGTGCTGGACGTCGCGCCGACGCTGCTCCTCGTGCTCGACGGCGAACCAGACCTCCCAATCGGGAGAGTCTGCTGCGTAGGCGGGGTTGAGGTGCTGCTCCGGCATCAACAAATCCCGTCGGCGACGCACCTCCTTTGTGTGCGCCCATGCTGTCCGCGGCACCGCCGACACTGTGATCCTATCTGGATCCAAATGCCAGTCATGTGGCAAGGTAACGTCGGGGTACGGGGGATGTGATGCTTCCAGTGCCACCTCGCCTAGTGCACTGGGACGCTTTTCCGCTGCCTTACTGGGCGGGCCAACGTGGGGGGGGGGGTCGCGAGCGCACACGAAGAGGATGAGGCGGGGGCCTTGCTCTTGTTCTTGCCAGCGAAGAAGCCCATGATGGCGCGAGCTAGGCTAGGGTTGTCGCTGGTAGGGAGCAGAAGGGTGGCTAGATGGGGATGGGAGGCTGGAAGAGGATCAGTGATGGAAATATGCCCTAGAGGCAATAATGAAGTTGTTATTATTATAATTCCTTATTCATGATAAAAGTTTATTATTCATGCTAGAATTATATTGACCGGAAACTTAGATACATGTGTGGATACATAGACAAATACTATGTCCCTAGTAATCCTCTACTAGACTAGCTCGTTGATCAAAGATGGTTAAGGTTTCCTAACCATAGACATGAGTTGTCACTTGATGACATGATCACATCATTAGGAAAATTATGTGATGGACAAGACCCATCCGTTAGCTTAGCATATGATCATTCAGTTTATTGCTACTGCTTTCTTAATGCCAAATACATGTTTCTTCGACCATGAGATCATGCAACCCCCGAATACAAAAGGAATACCTTGTGTGCTATCAAACATCACAATGTAACTGGGTGATCATAAAAATGCTTTACATGTATCTCTGAAGATGTTTGTTGAGTTGGTGTAGATCGAGATTGGGATTTGTCACTCCGTATGACAGAGAGGTCTCTCTGGGCCCTCTCGGTAATACACATCATAAGAAGCTTGCAAGCAAAGTGACTAAGGAGTTAGTTGCAAGATGATGTATTACGAAACGAGTAAAGAGACTTGCCGGTAACAAGACTGAACTAGGTATGAATATACAAACGATCAAATCTCGGGCAAATAACATACCGACAGACAAAGGGAACTACGTATGTTGTCATAAAGGTTCGACCGATAAAAATCTTCGAAGAATATGTAGGAACCAATATGGGCATCCAGGACCCGCTATTGGTTATTGACCGGAGAGGTGTCTCGGTCATGTCTACATCATTATCAAACCCGTAGGGTCCGCACACTTAACGTTCGTTGACGATATAGTATTATATGAGTTATGTGATTTGGTGATCGAATGTTGTTCGAAGTCCCGGACGAGATCACAGACATGACAAGGAGCTCCTGAATGGTTCGAAGGTAAAGATCAATATGTAGGACAATGCTATTTGGTCATCGAAAATGTTTCAGAAGGAATCAGGTAGTCATCGGATCACCAGAAGGGGTTTCGAGAGGCCCCGGGAGGTTATTGGGCCATATGGGCCAAACGAGGGGAGCGCACCAGCCACAAGGGGCTTGCGCGCCCCACCTCTAGGACGTCGGCCCTAAGGGAGGAAAGGGGGCAGGGCTAGCCCCTCCTGCCTTCCCCTCCTCATGAGAGAAAGGAAGGGGGCACCACCCCCTCATGCCTTCCCCCATGCGCCCAAGAAGGAAGGGGGGTGCGGCCAGGGCAGGAGCCCAACCTCTCTTTATATATAGTAACACTATTCTAATTCTGAGATTAAAATAACTATTTAGATCACGTCGGACGTATATAGGGCGTGCGGAGGTAGGGCGTGCGGAGGTCCTCCCGAATTCCGTAACTCACAGAGGAAAAAAAAAAGTTCCACGCCCGTGCCCACCACCTCCTCCCCGATCCCCAACCTCCCTGATCCCCAACCTCCCCGATGCTGCGCAGTGGACCTCTCGCCCCCCGGCCACAACCACCGCCGCCCCTGGCTCCGGCGCGCCTCCCGCTACCGGAGTCGGCGCGCCTCGCGCCGCCGGCCACCCCGGCCCCGTCCCTGCCCCTCGACCCCGACGCGCCTCCCACGCTCGTCCACCCCGACCACGACGCACGTCCTGCCGCCGGCCACTCGGCCTCGTCGTCGCCCCCCGACCCTGGATCCCCACGCGCCACCGGCCCTGGATCCCAGCATGCCGCCGTCGGCCCTGGATCCCAGCCGTCAAGCGTCGCCGGTGAACGGCTCATATCCACACGCGTTTCCTCTGCCACGGGATCCAGTGAACCACACCACTATGTTCTGCCGTCGTGCGCGGCTGTGCGTCTGGCTCCGTCGCCTGTCCCCTGCTGCTACTTTGCTACACTATGGGGCGCCTCTAGATCATGCGGGTGTAGCGCGTACGGTGTGGCCGCGCCGCCTGTGACCGCTTCTGAAGTCCGGCCTGGCCAGTGTCTTCAGTTTGATGTGTGTGTGCTCGCTGTGTGGGTTGCTATCCCTCGATCCTGCCAAGCTATACTAACACTCCTGCTCCTCTCAGACTTGCTGTGTTGTGGGTGACAAACGAGATGGAGAGCTGGCGACTATGATAGGAGGCGTCCTGCTACTGCACTTGGTCTACAGGACGGCTGTTGTCCGGGGGCTGTACTTGGACGGCTGCAGGTGGTGATACTGGACGTCCGTGTTTTGGCGACTCATTTTAACAGTCGGTGCTAATTAACATGCGTCCAGGTTCTTCTGTATTGTTGCTACTTGGTGGATATAAGGAAGTGGTATACAAGAAAGAGAAAAATTCGCTCTAGGTCACTAAACTTGAGCCGGGTGACACTTTAGTACCACTACTTCAAAATACCCGAACTACGGTCCGCGTACTTGCGCAAGGGGTTTACTTTGGTCCGTATGTATGATTTCGTCTACGTATTTGCTGACTTGGCCGAGTCAGCAGCCGCCAGCTCGGCTTTGACCGCCACCTGGTCGTGCCTAGGGTGAATACTAGTTCATTTGGTTTTTTTTTTGTAAAACGGCATACGGCCGGCAGATCGATCCATGGTCCCTCTGCATCCATCCCCACACTGCCACGCAGTCACGCACCCTTCTAGTCACCCGATCGGTCCCCAGCCTACTCGAGGTGGTCGTGCGGCGTGAGCGATATGAACATGGCCGCGTAATGGCGCAGCCGGCGGTCCCCGTCCTCGGGCCCCGCCGCGCCGGCCGGCGGCGGCGGGAGCATCGCCGTCGCCATCACCCTGGCCCTGTACCGCCGCCACGCGAGCTGCACGTTGACGGCCGCCCACGTCCGCCAGTTGGACGAGTAGTAGCGCGCGGTGCGCTTGAGCTTGTCGTTGGCGAACTTGTACCGGAAGTGCTCGGTGATGTACCGCAGGTTCGGCGCGTCGAGGCAGAAGGCCTGCGCGGCCTCCAGCACTCGAACGTGGCGGACGACGCCGGCAGCCGGTCCACGAACGGCCGCCGCAGGCGCCACGACAGCAGCTCGTCGCTCAGGAAGCTCCTCGCGCCCAGCACGCACTCCGCCACCACGCCCTTGGTCAGCGGCTGCGTGCTCCGCAGCCTCCCCTGCAGGATGAACACCATGCGCTGCACCGGGTCGCCCTCCCGGATCACCTTCTCGCCGCCGCAGAACACCAGGGGGCGCAGCCGGTCGCAGATGTTGTCCAGGATCAGCTCGTCCATGCCGTGGAACAGGGGCACCTGCTTCACCAGCTCCAGGCAGAGGTACCGCTTGATGTCCCGCCGGAGGCCCTCCGGCAGGTCCTTGATCATCTCCATCTCCTCGTCGCCGGTGATGGCCGCCCACCGCTCGCCCTCGTACTTGCGGACCCGCTGCCGCAGCCGGGACGGCAGCTGCCGCCGCCTCATCCACCACTCCATGTCCCGGAACCGCAGCTGCATCTTCCGCTTCCTCGTCAGCACGGCGTGCAAGAATACCTGCAGCAAGAATGCCCCACTACTTTTCACTGATACTGAAGTAACTGAAGCTAGCTAGCTGCAGTAAAAATGAACTGAACGATTGCTAAAGATTGGCGGCACTTCACACCTGTATGTTTCCGATCAGTAGCGTGAAGAGCATCAGCCCACTTAGTACATTGATGATGCTGAATATCACCTCAAGCCAATTGCTCGTCGGCTCAAGATCATTGCCAAAAATACTGCCAATAGATTCAGACGAACTGTGTGAGACAATAAGCGAGCAGAGGTGGTGGTAGAGCAATATACAGTATTAATTATCTTTTGTCTTCATAAGGGAACAACTAATAAAGCTACACGTGCATACAACAACCATATAATAGAACCATTGTTTTTCTGAACTAAGAAACTGAGCAAATTCCTGGCATATAAATCTGTCAGGAATGTGCATATTTCAGATAGAATGACAGCCGAGCCGACTACTGAACATTCAGATATTCAAGTTTCATGGAGGAAAACATTTCCTATGTCAGAAATAGATGATACTACTATTTAACATAATACTATATAAATTACCTGAGGGTCATGAGACCCCAGAATATGGGATAGAGGATTTTGACAGCAAGTGAATTGCTGGAGATAACAGGAAGGGCTCCCTTGTAGATCCCATAAGCAAAGGCGCCATTGCCACTTAGACAGGCCGGCACATTTTGTTGACTGAAAGAAGTTAAGTTCGTATCGCATGCTAATGCAGTCATGTCTGATGAGTGATGACCAAGGGAAGTGAAAGCACATCTCCTTGGAGCAAGCCAGTAACATCAAATTGCAGTTGTTGTTTATCTCGCATTCCGATTGTAGGCAGGAGGCAACACGCTGAATCGCAAGAACATACCAACATCCACCTGCAATCTGGAAATGAAAGACACATATGAATAATCAACACTGCCTATAATAATTTAGCATGCATGGTCCCTTCAATTAGCACCAGCTGTGCTACTATATTCAGGTCGTGGTGTGCGTGCGCGCGCGGAGAGAGCAATGCGCTACCGGACTTGTGCGGTGCCGCCGCACGCGCCGTCGCCTGCGTGCGCTCCGTTCAGTGGGGCTTCGCCAATCGCCATGGCGTCTTGGCGGCAGCGCCGGCTGAATAAAGATCTCTTGTGAGCAGCTCAGCGTGGCGCCTGGCGACGCCGATGCCGACGAGGTAGGCGACGGAGGTGCTCATGGTGCCCTCGAGCATGCAGCCGAGGTAGCGCTCGAGCACGCGCGACACGTCGCCGGGCTTGACGTCCATCCCCTGGAGGTACTTAACGACGGACGCAAGGTCGACGATGATGCTGGCGTGGAGCACCTGCGGGTGACGGTGGAGCAGGTGCGGGAGCTCGTCGCGGCGGACGCCGATCTTGCCGAGGTAGTCGAGGACGGGGACCATGTTCTTGCGGACGCTGCAGCCGAGGGCGAGCGGGTAGGCGGCGAGGTCGTCGAGGCCGAGGCCGAGGGAGCGAAGGAACTCAGACGCGCTCCCGCATTGTTCCGGCGTTTTTACCAAAAAAAACCCGAATGGACTAGTATTCACCCTAGGCACGATTAGGTGGCGGTCAAAGCCGAGCTGGCGGCCGCTGACTTGGCCAAGTCAGCAAATACGTAGATGAAAACGTACATACGGACCAAAATGAACCCCTTGCGCAAGTACGTGGACCGTAGTTCGGGTATTTTGAAATAGTGGTACTAAAGTGTCACTCAACTCAAGTTATGTGACCTACAGTAAAAAATTTCTCTACAAGAAACTGTGTGCTGGAAAGAATTCAACGATTTTCAATCGGCTGTTTTTGTACTAGAGCATCAGGTGTTTGTACTAAATGTCCGTGAGAGAACACCTATGGAACCATGTGCAGAGTAGTACTAAATGATGAGAAGATGATAGATTTTCTTTTTAGAATAGAAGTAGATTAAAATAATATTGTTCACTGCATTCAGATTTAAGTAGGCTCATTCTCACCAAGTGTTGTTTCAATCACTCTCTCAAGTTCACGTGAGAAGTTCAAATATAAAAAAAACATAAGTTCATATATAGTAAAAGTGTTGCAATTAAATTTTTTAAAGTGAAAGCATACATTCTAAAAACTGGAGAGCTCATGAAAACAAAAACTGCCACCAGAAAAACACCACCAACATCTCAAAAAAGGGGCTAAAAATATTTTTAAAAAAAGACATATTTCCTCATGTTTTTGAATTGTACCAAGAAGTTCAAACTAAAATAAGTATAACTCGAATTTTTCCCGTTACTAACGAGTAAACCAAGAAGTTCAATTTCAAAAAACGGAGTAGTTCGATATTTATTTCAAAAACTCCATTTTTTCCCGTTACTAGTGAATAAATCAAGACGTTCAGTTCAAAAAATAGAAGAAGTTTGACATTTACTAAAAAAACTTCAGTTTTTCTCATTTCTAAAATGCACAAAGAGGTTCAATTTTTTTTAAAAAATAGAGCAGCTTGATGTCTATAAAAAAATTCATTGCTAAAGGGTAGCGTTGTCTTTTATTTTTTTTAAAAAAATTGGAGCAATTCGATTTTAAATAGAAAATCAAGAATTTCAAATTAAAAAAACCGGAGTAGTTCAATGTATACGAAAATGCTCAAATTCTTCTTGTTTTTATGCTAAATTAAAGTATGAAGTTTTAATTTCAAAAAAAGCTTGTACGATGTTTACATAAAAAACATTTTTTATCTTTCCAAATAATAAAACTAAGAAGTTCAAATTAAAAAACGAGAGAAGTTCAAAGATTATAAAATCCTAGGATTTACATGGTCAGTTGGAATGAGTGCTTTGGAGTTAGGAAAAAAATAGAGAGCAGTTCAAAGTGATAATAGGCAGAAGTTCGCGTACTTCATGGTGTGTGTTTCATATGAGAGAAAAAGAATAAAAAAGCTAAGTCTAAAACAATTATTGATAGAAGTTCAAGTACTCGGCCCAGGAAGTTCAAAAATTGTTGTGAGGGAGGTTCATCTTGTATTTACAAGTTTGAAATGCAAAAGTGTGTTGTTTTGGTCTTTTAAAACAACTATCTCAATGTGTTACAAAAATTGAAACCAAATGCTATTCCAAAATCAATGGTTAGCACAAAATGGTGTATGTTGTTCTAAACAAGACTTTAACCGTATTATAAAAAGTTGCATCTTTTCAACAGGTTTTTAAAATGGTATATCATTTGTTCAACTCCGACAAAAACAGGTGAGGAATTACAAATAAAAATACGTGACAGAAGTTCAAAGTGAAAACAGCGTGCATTTCAACTACTACACGTGATGCGTTTCAGGTGAGAATAAAAAATATATAAAAATAAAAGCCTAAAACGTTTGTTGATAGAAGTTCATGTGCTCCTCCCGATGAAGTTCAAGATCTCTATTGCGAGATTACAACGTTCAATTACATGTGAAAACAGCCAAAAAAGATGTTGTTTTTGCCATTTCTAAAACTGCTCTCAAACGATAACAAATTTGTAACGTCCGTCTACTTGAAAAAGTTGCTCCTATTCATAAGCTTTTCAACGGTATATTATATGCTATATTCCGACAAATGGTTTAAAGGTTTTATGTATACCATTAAAAACACATTTCTATGCATTCAAAAAAATATTTTGAACCGTCGCGAGTATGAAAACTGATCAACACGAAAAAGTTGTGTGTTTTCAACAGCTTTCCATCGGTATATCATTTGCTCAATTCCGATAAGTGGTTTGGGAGTTATGGATAAAAAAAACAACACGGAAAATAGAGTGACGTTCAAAAAGAACTGCTCCAGAAGTTCAACCTCTTCACGAAGTGCATTTTCAGAGACTTCTTTTTTTCCGATGAAGGCAGAACGCATGATCTCACAAGTTGAGGTTGATAACTGCCAGAAGTTCACGTACTACACGGTGTGCATGTTATATTAGAAAAGAATGAAAATGCAAAGCCTAAAGTTTTGTTACTAGAAGTTTAAGTGCTCAACCACGAGAAAGTTCAAAAATTCTTGTGAGAGGTTAAACAAAAATACGTGACAAAAGTTCAAGGTGAAAACAACGAGAAGTTCAACTACTGCAAGGAATGCATTTCAAATGAGAATAAAAGTATAGAAAATTAAAAGCTTAAAAGGTTTGTTGAGAGAAGTTCAAGTGCTCTGTCCCGGGAAGTTCAAAAATTCTTACGACAGAGGATCATCTTGTATTTCCATGTTCGATTTTTCCCGTATAAAAACTGAATACAATTCTTCACTCAAAATATAAAAAGGTGAAGTTCAAATTGAAATAACATAGAAGTCCGGAGTTTATTAAAATCTAGGATTTACCTTTTCAAAAAAATAAAAAGCACAACGCCTTTTGCACTTTTGAAAACAATCTCATAAATGAAAAAAATGGTTGCTAGAAGTTCAAGTGCTCGGCGAGGAAAAGTTCAAAAAAAATTGTGAGAGAGGTTCACATTGTGTTTAGATATCCAAAATACATAAAAAGATGTTGTTTGTTGTGTTTTAAAATAATTCACTCAAACCAGAGAGAAGTTCAAAGTGATAACATCCACAAGTTCACGTACTGCATGTTGTGTGTTTCGTATAAGAAAAATACAATAAAGTGAAACAGCGTAAAGTTCAAATAGACATGCCCCAGAAGTTCAACTACTTCACACAGTGCAAAAAACAACAGTCAAAAACAGAGTGAGGTTTAAAAAGACATGCCCCGTGAAGTTCAACTACTTCACGCAGTGCGTTTCCATTCGCAATGAAGGCAGAAATCATGATCTCGTCATTTCTCTAATTTACTTCAAAATGACAGGAATATCATTTGTGTAAGTTCAATTCCTCGGTGAGAGAAAGCTAAAAAATATATTGTGAGAGAGTTTTGTACAAAAATAATATCATTTGTGTAACAATGACGAAATGGATGAGAAAATTACAAACGAAAATATATCACATAAGTTCAACGTGAAAACAGTAGGAAGTTCGACTACTATAGTGAATGAATTTGAGATGAAAAACTTTTAAAATCGTCGCGAGTATGAAAAAATTATCAACACGGTAAAGTTGCCTGTTTACATCAGCTTTCCACCGGTATATTACTTGCTCAATTCCGGTGAGAGTTCTGATGAGTGGATGGAGATCTACGGGCAAAAAAAGCACGTGAAAAACAGAGTGAAGTTCAAGTAGACATGCTGAGAAGTTCAGGTTCTTCACGCGGTGCATTTTCGAAGAATTTGTTTCGCGATAAAGGCAGAATGAATGATCTAGCCATTTCTGAAACTACTTGAAAATGACTAGTAATCAGAGAAAACCATCAACAGGAAAAAGTTTTGCATTTTCCTTAGCTTTTCAACGCTATATTATTTGCCCCATTCCGATAAAGTTTGTAGAAATTACAGTGAAAATATGTTTTAGCTATTTTTAAAATAGACTTAAAACAGTAAGGAATTTGGAGAAACAATATGTACCAAAAAGTTTCGCATTTCCTCAAGCTTTCCAACGCCATATCGTTTGCTACATTCAGATGTACGGTTACAAAATTAGCTCGAAAATACGAACTCTGTGCAACTTGTACCGTTTTATAAATCACTTTTAAATCATTCAAAATTAGAAAAAAACATTCAATATGAAAAAGTAGCACATTTTCATAGGCTTTCCAACGCCATATCATTTGCCTCAATTGGATTAGCCGTTTAGAAATTACATTGAAAATACGAACTCGACTGTTCGGTTTGCAAAATTTTACAATTTTCCAAATTACTCTTTATCCATAGGGAATTAGAGAAAACTTTCAACATGTCGAAGGAGCGGTTTTGCAGCAGCTTTCCAACGTCATATTATTTACCTCATTTTGATAAACAGTTTAAAAATGCGATCGAAAATACGATTCACGTTTTTTGTATGAAGAGAAAACGCTTTTCAAAACTGCTCTTAAACCGCTTACATTTTGCCAAAAATTTAACTTGGGTCATGATACCGGTGTCGATAGCTTTCCAACGATATATCACAAGCCCCATTTGGACACCTTTTACCTGAAGTTCAACCTAGTACTCGGGGAAGGTCAGGCGTGTTACTCGGAAAGTTCATGTTGTGATCAGAATATTATTCTGATCCCATGATCAGAATAGTGTTTATATATATATATATATATATATATATATATATATATATGTGTGTGTGTGTGTGTGTGTGTGTGTGTGTGTGTGTGTGTGTGTGTGTGTGGAGGGAGAGGGGCAAGACACACCACGGTTCCCTAGCCGTGTGCGGCGCCCCTCTCCCTCTAATTCATCCTCGGCCATACTTTCGTAGTGCTCGGCGAAGCCCTGCGGAGATAGTTGCATCACCACCGTCACCACGCCTTCGTGCTGCTGGAACTTGATACGTCTCCGCCGTATCTACTTTTCCAAATACTTTTGCCCTTGTTTTGGACTCTAACTTGTGTGATTTGAATGGAACTAACCCGGATGACGCAGTTTTCAGCAGAATTGCCATGATGTTGTTTTATGTGCAGAAAATAAAAGCTCTCGGAACGACCTGAAACTCCACGGAATATCTTAGAATAAATAATAAAAAATCCTCGCCAAAGATGAAGACCAGGGGGCCCACACCCTGTCCATGAGGGTGGGGGGCGCGCCCCCTACCTCGTGGGCCCCCTGGTGGCCCTCCGATGCCAACTCCAACTCCATATATTGGCTTTCGGGGAGAAAAAAATCAGAGAGAAGAAATCATCGCGTTTTACAATACGGAGCCGCCGCCAAGCCCTAATCTCTCTCGGGAGGGCTGATCTGGAGTCCGTTCGGGGCTCCGGAGAGGGGGATTCATCGCCGTCATCATCATCACCCATCCTCCATCACCAATTTCATGATGCTCACCGCCGTGCGTGAGTAATTCCATCGTAGGCTTGCTGGACGGTGATGGGTTGGATGAGATTTATCATGTAATCGAGTTAGTTTTGTTAGGGTTTGATCCCTAGTATCCACTATGTTCTGAGATTGATGTTGCTATGACTTTGCTATGCTTAATGATTGTCACTAGGGCCCGAGTGCCATGATTTCAGATCTGAACCTATTATGTTTTCATGAATATATGTGAGTTCTTGATCCTATCTTGCAGGTCTATAGTCACCTACTATGTGTTATGATCTGGCAACCCCGAAGTGACAATAATCGGAACCACTCCTAGTGATGACCATAGTTTGAGGAGTTCATGTATTCACTATGTGCTAATGCTTTGTTCCGGCTCTCTATTAAAAGGAGGCCTTAATATCCCTTAGTTTCCAATAGGACCCCGCTGCCACGGGAGGGTAGGACAAAAGATGTCATGCAAGTTCTTTTCCATAAGCACGTATGACTATATTCGGAATACATGCCTACATTACATTGATGAACTGGAGCTAGTTTTGTGTCACCCTATGTTATAACTGTTACATGACGAACCACATCCAACATAATTATCCATCACTGATCCAGTGCCTACGAGTTTTCCATATACTGGTTCTCGCTTATTTACTTTTCCGTTGCTACTGTTACAATCACCACAAAATACCAAAAACATTACTCTTCTGTCTTTACTTTTGTTACCGTTACCACTACTATCATATTACTTTGCTACTAAACACTTTGCTGCAGATATTAAGTTTCTAGGTGTGGTTGAATTGACAACTCAGCTGCTAATACTTGAGAATATTCTTTGGCTCCCCTTGTGTCGAATCAATAAATTTGGGTTGAATACTCTACCCTTGAAAACTGTTGCGATCCCCTATACTTGTGGGTTATCAAGACCTTTTTCTGGCGCCGTTGCCGGGGAGCATAGCTCTATTCTTTGAGTCACTTGGGATTTATATCTGCTGGACACTATGAAGAACCTGAAAGACGATCGAACTACTATTTTGCCCTCAACTACGAGGGGAGGTAAGGAACTGCCATCTAGCCTTGCACTAGATTCTCCTTCTGTTATAAGTAAGCTTGCGACACCTAAATCTGCTACTGCTATGAATTCTGATATGTCACATGTTATTGATGATGCCACTTCTGCTATGCATGATACTTACGATGAAACCACTTCTATGCTTGATACTACTGTGCCCCTTAGTGAATTTCTTGATGAGCAAATTGCTAGGTCTAGAGAAAGAGAAATTATTGCACCTGAATACAATGATGAGAGTGATGATGAAAATATGCCTCCTATTCCTGAAGGTTATCTTTTTGATGCAGAATCTTCTGCAGCTATTTTTGCTTGCCAGGATAGATATGAACTTAAGAGGTTGCTAGTTAAATGGAGTAAAGAATCTTTTAGAGATAGAATGAGACCCGACCCTGCTTTTGCTACTTCACCTATTTGTGTTCCCAATAAGGATTATTATGATTTTTCTGTTGATCTAGATATAATTACTTTGGTTGAATCTCATCCTTTTTATGGCTATGAATCCAGAACTGTTGTGGCACATCTTACTAAGTTAAATGATATAGCTGGCCTGTTTACTAATAATGAGAGATCGCGCTACCTTTATTTACTCAAAATATTTTCGTTCTCATTAAAGGGTGATGCTAAGATATGGTTTAATTCTCTTGATCCTGGTTGTGTGCAAAGTCCCCAGGATATGATCTATTACTTTTCTGCTAAATATTTCCCTACTCATAAGAAACAAGCTGCCTTGAGGGAAATATATAACTTTGTGCAAATTGAAGAAGAGAGTCTCCCGCAAGCTTGGGGGAGGATTCTCAAGTTACTTAATGCTTTGCTTGATCATCCTCTTAAGAAACCTGAAATACTTGATATCATTTATAATGGACTAACCGATGCTTCCAGAGATTACCTGGATAGTTGTGCTGGTTCTCTTTTCAGGGAAAGAACACCGGATGAAGCTGAAATTCTATTGAACAATATGTTGACAAATGAAAATAATTGGGCACCTCCCGAGCCATCTCCTGAGCCAATTTCTGAGCCAATTATTGAGCCTATTCCTAAACCAACTCCGAAGAAGAGAGGTGTTCTATTTCTCAGCCCCGAAGATATGCAAGAGGCAAAGAAATCTATGAAAGAAAAAAGGTATTAAAGCTGAAGATGTTAAGAATTTACCTCCTATTGAAGAAATACACGGTCTTAATTTACCGCCTGTAGAAGAAGTATATGATCTAAATTACTTATTTACGGAAGAACCTCCCGATATCCCGACATAGGTAGTAAAGGTAAATTCTCTCTCTATATATATGATAAAGCTGAAGTCCCTCCTACTAAAATTGCTAGTCAGTGCTTGGATGAGTTTGATAACTTTATGTTAAGCAAGATGACTTTAATGCTTATTTTGGGAGACAATTAAAACAAGAGGCTTACATGATTAAACGCTTGGGTGATTATATGGCTGATATTAGAGGTGAACTTAAACTTGTTAGCAAACATGCTTCTATGGTTACCACTCAAGTAGAACAAGTACTTAAAGCTCAAAAAGAAGTGCTTGATGAAATGAATAGTAAGAAAAATGATTATGCTGTTAGAGTGGCTACTAGAACTGGTAGAATGACTCAGGAACCTTTGTATCCTGAAGGCCACCCTAAGAGAATCGAGCAAGATTCTCAGATAAATGATATTGATGTACCTAGTTCTTCTAAAAGGAAGAAAAATAAAAATGATAGGACTTTGCAAACTTCTAGTGAACCTATTGCTGAGTCACCTGAGAATCCAAATGATATTTCCATGTCTGATGCTGAAACAAAATCTGGTAATGAACATGAACCTAGTGAAAATGTTAATGATGATGTTCACGATAATGCTCAACCTAGTAATGATAATGATGTAGAAGTTGAACCTGCTGTTGATCTTGATAACCCACAATCAAGGAATCAACGTTATGATAAAAGAGACTTCGTTGCTAGGAAACATGGTAAAGAGAGGGAACCATGGGTTCAGAAACCCATGCCTTTTCCTCCAAAACCATCCAAGAAAAAGGATGATGAGGATTTTGAGCGCTTTGCTGAAATGATTAGACCTATCTTTTTGCGTATGCGATTAATTGATGTGCTCAAAACAAATCCTTATGCTAAGTATATGAAGGATATTATTACTAATAAAAGAAAGATACCTGAAGCTGAAATTTCCACCATGCTTGCTAACTATACTTTTAAGGGTGGAATACCAAAGAAACTTGGAGATCCAGGAGTACCTACTATACCATGCTCCATTAAGAGAAATTATGTTAAATCTACTTTATGTGATCTTGGAGCCGGTGTTAGTGTTATGCCTCTCTCTTTATATCGTAGACTTGACTTGAATAAGTTGACACCTATTGAAATATCTTTGCAAATGGCTGATAAATCAACTGCTATACCTGTCGGTATTTGTGAGGATGTGCTTGTTGTGGTTGCAAACGTTACTATTTTAACGGACTTTGTTATTCTCGATATTCCTGAGGATAGTATGTCTATTATTCTTGGAAGACCTTTTCATAATACTGCAGGGGCTGTTATTGATTGCAACAAAAGCAATGTCACTTTTCATGTTAATGGCAATGAGCACACGGTACACTTTTCGAGGAAACAACCTCAGGTTTACAGTATCAACTCTATTGAAAAAATTCCATCAATTATATTTGGAGGTTTTGAATTTCCTCTCCCTACTGTCAAGAAAAAGTATGATATACTTATTATTGGGGATGTCCATATCCCCGTTGAGGTAACATAGTGATATTCGAAATTTCTCCGGTTCCATGTTAATCGGAATGAATTTGTTAACAAGACTTGATCAACCTTGTTAGTGGATTCTTTTTGATGAGCATGAGATGGATGAAACTAGAAGCACAACCTTCTGTACCCTTTTTATATTTTCTGTTATTTAGTAGAAATAAAGTAAAATAGTATTTTTCTGTCTGTTTCCTGACTTATCCGTGCAATATAAAAATGGGACAATTGCATTTTTACCCCTAGTTGGTTCCTACCCACGGGTTTTGCCCTTACTTTTCGAGCTTGCTCAGTTTTGCCCTTACTTTTTCCATCGAGGTCCCTCGAATACCCTTTGACCATTTGACCAAAACTTTGAAAATTCATAACTAATTCATACGAACTCAGAAAAATGCAAATAAGATATCAAAATGTTCAGATAAACATTACCTTTATGAGCATATCATTTGCATTCAGGACAAAAGCATCGTTTAAACTACCTGGGGTAATTAATGTTATTAACATTATTAAAAATAAATAGGTATAAACAATATTTTTTTCGTGAATAAAAATTATATGCAAATGTTGGTGATGTTTTTTGAACATCCTGATACCTTATTTGCATTTTTCTGAGTTCGTATCAACTTGTTTTGAAGTTTCCAAATAATGGTCAAAGTCGTTAGAACATTCATAACAAGTTGATACAAACTCAGAAAAATGCAAATAAGTTATCAGGATGTTCAACAAACATCACCTACATTTGCATGTAATTTTTATTCATGAAAAAAAATGTTTATACCTATTTATTTTAATAATGTTAATAACATTAATTACCTCGGGTAGTTTAAACGATGCTTTTGTCCTGAACGCAAATGATATGCCCATAAAGGTAATGTTTATCTGAACATTTTGATATCTTATTTGCATTTTTCTGAGTTTGTATGAATTAGTTATGAATTTTCAAAGTTTTGGTCAAACGGTCAAAGGGCATTTGAGGGACCTCGATGGAAAAAATAAGGGCAAAACTGAGCAAGCTCGAAAAGTAAGGGCAGAACCCGTGGGTAGGAACCAACTAGGGGTAAAAATGCAATTGTCCCTATAAAAATATCCTGAAAATAAAAGTCCTCAGAATGCCATGCCAATTTAATATGATTTGTTCGGGAATATTTAAGAATTTATTGTGCAAAAATCACCGCGGGGGGAGCTGCCACCTGGCCACGAGGGTGGAGGGAGCGCCCTTCCCCCTGGGCGCGCCCCCCTGCCTCGTGGGCCCACGGTGGCCCTCCTCCACTTATCCCTGCACCCATATTCTTCCTCTGCCTCACACAAACACGAAAAACCAACTCAAGCACGAGTTCCAGCCCCGGTTGCTGTGATTTTTGATCTCCTTGCTCAAAGCACCTCTCGCTAAACTGCTTGGGGAGATTGTTCCTTGGTATGTGACTCCTCCATTAGTCCAATTAGCTTTTGTTTTAGTGCTTTATTCATTGCAAATTTATGCTGCATAGGTGACCATGTTCTTGAGCTTGCATGACAAATTCATATGGTCCCAAGTAGTTCTAATGCTTGATTTAGGCTCTAGGCACTCGTGGCAGTAGTTGCTATCAATTTTATTGAAGTTGGTTCACTTTTATTTGAAGTTACTAAAAATTTCAGATTGTTTCAGAAATAATGAAGAGACTTTTGAGGGGCTCCTCGAGCCGAAGCTCGAAGGAAAAACAAAAGGAAGAAGAATAGAAGCCCAAATTTAATTTGCCTCGCACCGCGGAGGTCCGGTCGTGTGAATGGCCTTCCGATGACTTCTTGAGGAGAGCCGGGATTTATGAAGATTTCTATTTATTAATTGAGAATGCTGGCCTCACCGACTTCCTCCACGACCAACGTCATCAGTATCTCTTACTCACAAATACTTTTGTGCAAAATTTCTACTTTTTCCCTAAGAATTCACCTCCATCGGTAGAGTTTCATTTATATGACGTTGTTAAGAGGATGCCATTAGCTGAATTTTGCGAGGTTTGCAAAATACCCTTTGAGGGCACCTTGGATGAACCACACCATAACGAAGTAGAAGCTCTTATTAACACTATCATGGTGGGAGAAACCAGGAAGGTTTCTGATGCAAGAATTACTAGCATACATTTTCCTGTTCTACGCTACTTTGCCTTATTTGCTAGTCGTTTCTTGATAGGTCGTGGAAACTGTGGAAACCTTAGTGTTCCTGATGTTATCATTTTGTTCCATGGTTTATACCGCAATAACTCTGTTAGTATGGGTGGAATTGTTGCTAGACGGTTAAGTTTGAACCGTACTAAGGGCCCCATCTTTGGAGGCATTTATGCTTCACGCCTAGCTGAACATTTTGAAATACCTATTAGGCATGAGGAGAAAGAAGAAACATTGCTGCCCCGTGCTTATTTAGATTATAGGAGTATGCTAGCGCATGACTTTCTTGTTAAGAGTCGTGAAGGGGAACTCAAATATAAATTGTACTTTGATAAACATCACCCTGAGACTATTACTTTGCCTGCTCCCTCTTTGTTTAACTTATCCGCAGGTCCTCACATTGTTCCATGGTCGGCTGTTGAAGCCTATCGGAATCCTGCACCAGCCCCGGAACCGGAGCCACAAGATGACCCTCCATGACTATCTATTTATTCTTGGGATCCAGAGGAGGTTGCCAGCTAGTGGCAGCCAGAGCCTTCTTCGTCATAGTATGACCCCAGCTTCACCTACGGGTATCCGCCAGGCCATCCCTGGTAATAGACCAACTTAGGCCAAAAGCCTAAGCTTGGGGGAGTACATATTTCTCACCGACATTACATTCATGTTCACACACACTCATTGCTAGACTAGATGTCGGTGTCCATACTCTTTCACTGTAATATCCATGCTAGTTTAATTTCTTTTTCCTGCTTTATTCTTGTGTGTTTAATAAACCTTAAGAAAAAAAATAGTAGTAGTTTATTTCTTTTCTGTAGTAATTAAAAAGGAAAACCCAAAAATATATCCCGTTCTTCTTTTTCTTGTTGGGAGCTTTCCCGTGTAAATAGTTTTTATTCCTTTTCTTTTCTTTTCTTTGGGGGTCAGTAGGAGAAGACCATGATTAAATTGTTGAAGTGGCTCTTATATGCATGATTGTTTATTTAACTTAGAGCCCATATTACTTGTCTTCTCCTGTTTATTGAATGCTTACAGATTCCAGCTTAGTCCAATACACGTGCACTCTTATTATTATTCACATCGTTCGGTCGTGCAAGTGAAAAGCAATAATGATGATATATGATTGGACTTATTGGGATGAGAAAAGCTGGTATGAACTCGACCCCTCTTGTTTTTGTAAATATGATGATTCATCGTTCCTGAGTTAGCTATTATGAAGTAAGCATATTTGCAATGACATTTAGAGATTATAGTTGCTTGTGCCATGCTTGATTAGCTATGAGTTATAATGGTTTACCTTGCGTGCCAACATGCTATTAGAATGATCATGATGTGGTGTGATGGGATGGTATCCTCCTTTAAATGAATTGAGTGACTAGACTTGGCACATGTTCACGCATGTAGTTGAATCAAATCAACATAGCCTTCATGATATTTATGTTCATGGTAGATTATATCCTACTCATGCTTGTATTCGGTGTAAATTAATTTTAATGCATGTTTACGACTGTTGTCGCTCTCTCAGTTGGTCGTTTCCCAGTCTTTTGCTAGCCTTCACCTGTACTAAGCGGGAATACTGCTTGTGCATCCAAACTCCTTAAACCCCAAAGTTGTTCCATATGAGTCCACTATACCTACCTATATGCGGTATTTACCTGCCGTTCCAAGTAAATTTGTATGTGCCAAACTCCAAACTTTCAAATGAAATTCTATTCTGTATGCTCGAGCAGCTCATGTCTCAACTAGGGCTGCCCTTATCTTCCATGTTAGGCGGTTATTCTCAAGAGGAGTGGACTCCGCTCCTCATTCACGAGAAAATGGCTGGTCACCGGGATTCCGAGTCCCATGCTTTATGCAAACTAAATCAAAATAATTGCAAACAAAACTCCCCTTGGGACCCGTTGAATGTTGGAGGCACTCGTTGTTTCGAGCAAGCCATGGATTGATGCCTGTGGAGGAGGGGGAGTATAAACTTTACCATTCTGTTTGGGAACCGCCTATAATTTGTTTAGCATGGAAGATATCGTCATCTCATAGTTGTTGCGTTGACAGCAAAAGTATGCCGCTCAAAATGTTATTCAATCTCTATTCTAAAACCGAGCTCTGGCACCTCTACAAATCCCTGCTTCCCTCTGCGAAGGGCCTATCCATTTACTTTTATGTTGAGTCATCATCCTTCTTATTAAAAAGCACCCGCTGGAGAGCACACTGTCGTTTGCATTCATTATAATTGGTTTATTTTGGGTATGACTTGACTGGATCTCTTTTACCATGAATTACAATGTTTAGTCAGTCCTTGATCTTTAAAGGTGCTCTGCATTTATGTTTTGCGGTCTCAGAAAGGGCTAGCGAGATACCACTTTGTGATATCATGTTATGATTATTTTGAGAAAGTGTTGTCATCCGAGTTTTATTATTATGGCTCGCTAGCTGATTATGCTATTGATATGAGTAATTGTGAGAGCTACGTGTTATTGTGAGTATGGTTAGTTCATAATATTTGCTGAAACTTGAATGCTGGCTTTTCATGTTACAACAACAAGAGCAAACATAGTTTGTAAAAGTTTTTCTTTTTCTCTTTCAGTTTGTCAACTGAATTGCTTGAGGACAAGCAAGGGTTTAAGCTTGGGGGAGTTGACACATCTCCGTCGTATCTACTTTTCCAAACACATTTGCCCTTGTTTTGGACTCTAACTTGTGTGATTTGAATGGAACTAACCCGGACTGACGCTGTTTTCAGCAGAACTACCATGATGTTGTTTTATGTGCAGAACATAAAAGCTCTCGGAACGACCTGAAACTCCACGGAATATCTTAGAATAAATAATAAAAAATCCTCGCCAAAGATGAAGACTAGGGGGCCCACACCCTGTCCACGAGGGTGGGGGGTGCGCCCCCCTGGGCGCGCCCCCTACCTCATGGGCCCCCTGGTGGCCCTCCGACGCCAACTCCAACTCCATATATTGGCTTTCGGGGAGAAAAAAATTAGAATGAAGAAATCATCGCGTTTTACGATACGGAGCCGCCGCCAAGCCCTAATCTCTCTCGGGAGGGCTGATCTGGAGTCCGTTCGGGGCTCCGGAGAGGGGGATTCGTCGCCGTCGTCATCATCAACCATCCTCCATCACCAATTTCATGATGCTCACCGCCGTGCGTGAGTAATTCCATCGTAGGCTTGCTGGACGGTGATGGGTTGGATGAGATTTATCATGTAATCGAGTTAGTTTTGTTAGGGTTTGATCCCTAGTATCCACTATGTTCTGAGATTGATGTTGCTATGACTTTGCTATGCTTAATGCTTGTCACTAGGGCCCGAGTGCCATGATTTCAGATCTGAACCTATTATGTTTTCATGAATATATGTGAGTTCTTGATCCTATCTTGCAAGTCTATAGTCACCTACTATGTGTTATGATCCGGCAACCCCGAAGTGACAATAATCGGAACCACTCCCGGTGATGACCATAGTTTGAGGATTTTATGTATTCACTATGTGCTAATGCTTTGTTCCGGTTCTCTATTAAAAGGAGGCCTTAATATCCCTTAGTTTCCAATAGGACCCCGCTGCCACGGGAGGGTAGGACAAAAGATGTCATGCAAGTTCTTTTCCATAAGCACGTATGACTATATTCGGAATACATGCCTACATTACATTGATGAACTGGAGCTAGTTCTGTGTCACCCTATGTTATAACTGTTACATGACGAACCACATCCGGCATAATTATCCATCACTGATCCGGTGCCTATGAGTTTTCCATATACTAATTCTCGCTTATTTACTTTTCCGTTGCTACTGTTACAATCACCACAAAATACCAAAAACATTACTCTTGCTGTCTTTACTTTTGTTACCGTTACCACCACTATCATATTACTTTGCTACTAAACACTTTGCTACAGATATTAAGTTTCCAGGTGTGGTTGAATTGACAACTCAGCTGCTAATACTTGAGAATATTCTTTGGCTCCCCTTGTGTCGAATCAATAAATTTGTGTTGAATACTCTACCCTCGAAAACTGTTGCGATCCCCTATACTTGTGGGTTATCAGAACTCATCTACTACTTCACCCGTCTGGCTGGATCAAGAAGGCGAGGACGTCATCAAGCTGAACGTGTGCTGAACACGGAGGTTTCGTACGTTCGGTACTTGATCGGGCGGATCGTGAAGGTGTACGAATACATCAACCACATTGATAAATGCTTCTTCTTACCGGTCTATGAGGGTACATAGATACAATCTCCCCTCTTGTAGCTTTGCATCACCATGGATAGATTTTGCGTGTGCATTGAGTTTTTTTGTTTTCGCTGCAACGTTCCCCTATAATGGCATCATGAGCGAGGTCTATGCGTAGATGATATGCACGAGTAGAACACAAAAAGTTGTGGGCGGCGAGGTTCATACTGCTTACCACCAACGTCTTATTTTGATTCGGCGGTATTGTGGGATGAAGCGGCCGGACCAACCTTACATGTCCACACACATGAGACCAGTTCCACCGATTGACATGCAACTTGTTTTGCATAAAGGTGGCTGGCAGGTGTCTGTTTCTCGTACTTTAGTTGAATCGAATTTGACTATGACCAGTCCTTGAAGAAGGTTAAAACAACAAACTTGATAATCACCATTGTGGTTTTGCGTACGTAGGAACGGTTGCTAGTTGCCCATAGTAGCCACGTAAAACTTGCAACAACGAAGTAGAGGACGTCTAACTTGTTTTTGCAAGGTATGTTGTGATGTGATATGGTCAAGACGTGATGTGATATACGTTGTTGTATGAGATGATCATGTTTTGTAATATCGACAACCGGTAGGAGCCTTAGGGTTGTCTCTAAATTATTGTATGAAATGCAAACGCCATGTAATTGTTTTACTTTATCGCTATGTGTTAACAATAGTTGGCGAGACAACCCTGACGCAACGATGGAGATGAAGGTGTCGAGCCGATGACGATGGAGATCATGACGATGCTTTGGAGATGGAGATCAAAATCACAAGATGATGATGGCCATATCATGTCACATATTTTGATTGCATGTGATGTTAATCCTTTATGCATCTTATTTTGCTTAGAACGACGGTAGCATTATAAGATGATCCCTTCACTAAATTTCAAGATAAAAGTGTACTCCCCGAGTATGCACCGTTCCTAAAGTTCATCGTTTCGAAGCATCTCGTGATGATCAGGTGTGATAGACTCTATGTTCACATACAACGGGTGTAAGCCAGTTTTGCACATGCAGAATACTTGGGTTAAACTTGACAAGTCTAGCATGTACAGACATGGTTCGGAACACTGGAGACCGAAAGTTCGAGCGTGAGTCATATAGTAGATATCATCAACATAGAGATGTTCACCATTGATGACTACCCCATCTCACGTGATGATTGGACATGGGATAGTGGGATCATGTATCACTTAGATAACTTGAGGGATGTTAATTTAAGTGGGATTTCACTAGTAATTTGATTAGTTGAACTTAATTTATCATGAACTTAGTCTTAATAGTTTTTGCATATCCGTGTTGTAGATCAATGCCCTGTGCTACCGTTCACCTGAATTTTAATGCGTTCCTAGAGAAAGCTAAGTTGAAAGATGATGGTAGCAACTACACGGATGGGTCCGTAACTTGAGGATTAGCCTCATTGCTGCACAAAAGAATTATGTCCTTTATGCACCGCTAGGTGACAGACCTGCTGCAGGAGCTACTGCATATGTTATAAACGTCTCGCAGACTCGATCTGATGACTACTTGATAGTTCAGTGTGCCATGCTTTATGCTTAGAACCGTGACTTCAAAGACGTTTTGAACGTCCCAGAGCATATGAGATGTTCCAGGAGCTGAAGTTGATATTTCAAGCTAATGCCCGCGTTGAGAGATATGAATTCTCCAACAAGTTCTATAGCTGCAAGATGGAGGAGAACAGTTCTGTCAGTGAACACACACTCAAAATATCTAGGTATCATCACCACTTGACTCAGCTGGGAATTAATCTACCAGTTGAGAGTGTTATTGACAGAGTTCTTCAGTCATTGCCACCAAGCTATAAAGGCTTGGTGATGAACTATAATATGCATGGGATGGGGAAAACAATTCCCGAGCTCTTCGCGATCCTAAATTAAGCGGAAGTAGAAATCAAGAAAGAGTATCAAGTATTGATGGTTAACAAGACCACCAGTTTCAAGAAAAAGGGCAAGAGAAAGAAAGGGAACTTCAAGAAGAATGGCAAGCAAGTTGTCGCTCCCGTGAAGAAGCCCAAAGATGGACTCAAGCCTGAGACTGAGTGCTTCTACTGCAAGGGTAATGGTGACTGGAAGCGGAACTGCCCCAAGTATTTGGCGGATAAGAAGGATGGCAAAGTGAACAAAGGTATATTTGATATACATGTTATTGATGTGTTCCTTACTAACGCTCGTAGTAGCACCTGGGTATTTGATACTGGTTCGATTGCTCATATTTGTAACTCGAAACAAGAGCTGCGGAATAAACAAAGGTTGGCTAAGGATGAGGTGACGATGCCCGTCGGGAATGGTTCCAAGGTCGATGTGATCGCCGTCGGCACGCTACCTATACATCTACCTTCGGGATTAGTTTTAGACCTCAATAATTGTTATTTGGTGCCAGCGTTGAGAATGAACATTATATCTAGATCTTGATTATTGCAAGATAGATATTCATTTAAGTCGGAGAATAATGGTTGTTCTATTTATATGACCAATATCTTTTATGGTCATGCACCTTTGATGAATGGTCTGTTCTTTTTGAATCTCGATCGTAGTGATACACACATTCATAATAGTGATGCGAAAAGATGCAAAGTTCATAATGATGGTGCAACATACTTGTGGCACTGCCATTTAGGTCATATTGGTGTAAAGCGCATGAAGAAACTCCATGCAGATGGATTTTTGAAATCACTTGATTATGAATCATTTGATACTTGCGAACCCTGCCTCATGGGCAAGATGACTAAAACTCAGTTCTCCGGAACAATGGAGTGAGCTAATAACTTATTAGAAATAATACATACTGATGTATCCGGTCCGATGAGTGTTGAGGCATGCGGCGGGTATCGTTCTTTTCTAAAGTTTACAGATGATTTGAGTAGATATGGGTATATCTACTTAATGAAACACAAATTTGAAACATTTGAAAAGTTCAAAGAATTTCAGAATGAAGTAGAGAATCATCGTAACAAAAAATAAAGTTTATATGATCTGATCGTGGAGGTGAATATTTGAGTTACGAGTTTGGCCTTCATTTAAAACAATGTGGAATTGTTTCACAACTCACACCGCCTGGAACACCACAACGTAATGGTGTGTCCAAACATCATAACCGTACTTTATTAGATATGGTGCATTCTATGATGTCTCCTACCGATTTTCCTTTATCATTTTGGCGTTATGCACTTGAAACGACACCGTATGAATTATGGTTTGGCAAGAAATCTAAGCTGTCATTTCTTAAAGTTTGGGGATGTGACGCTTATGTCAAAAGGCTTCAACCTGATAAGCTCGAACCCAAATCGGAGAAGTGTGTCTTCATAGGATACCCTAAGGAAACTATTGGATACACCTTCTACCACATATCCGAAGGCAAGATCTTTGTTGCCAAGAATGAGTCCTTTCTAGAGAAGGAGTTTCTATCGAAAGAAGTGAGTGGGAGGAAAGTAGAACTTGATGAGGTAATTATACCTTCTCTCAAATTGGAAAGTACCAAATCAGAGAAAAACGTTCCTGTGATGCCGACAACAACTAGAGAGGAAGCTAATGATAGTAATCATGAAACTTCATATCATGTTACTACTGAACTTCGTAGGTCGACCAGAACACGTTCCGCACTAGAGTGGTACGGTAATTCTATCCTGGAAGTCATGTTGTTAGACAATGGCGAACGTACGAACTATGAAGAAGCTATGATGAGCCCAGATTCCGATAAATGACTTGACGCCATGAAATCCGAGATAGGATCCATGTATGAGAACAAGTATGGACTTTGGTGGACTTGCCCGATGATCGACAGGCCATTGAAAATAAATGAATCTTCAAGAGGAAGACATATGCTGATGGTAACATCACTATCTACAAAGCTTGACTTGTCGCAAAAGGTTTTCGACAAGTTCAAGGGGTTGACTATGATGAGACTTTCTTACCCGTAGCGATGCTTCAGTCTGTCCGAATCATGTTAGCAATTGCCGCATTTTATGATTATGAAATCTGGCAAATGGACATCAAAACTGCATTCCTTAATGGATTTCTTAAAGAAGAGTAGTACATGATGCAACCAGAAGGTTTTGCCGATCCTAATGTTGTTAACAAAGTGTGCAAGCTCCATCGATCCATCTATGGACTGGTGCAAGCATCTCGGAGTTGGAATATATGCTTTGATGAGGTGATCAAAGCATATGGTTTTATACAGACTTACGCTGAAGCCTGTATTTGCAAGAAAGTGAGTGGGAGCTCTGTAACATTTCTGATATTATATGTCGATGACATATTGTTGATTGGAAATGATATAGAATTTCTGGATAGCATAAAAGGATACTTGAAGAAGAATTTTTCAATGAAAGACCTCGGTGAAGCTGCTTATATATTGGGCATCAAGATCTATAGGGATAGATCGAGACGCTTAATAGGAATTTCACAAAGCACATATCTTAACAAAGTTCTGAAGAAGTTCAAAATGGCCTAGTCAAAGAAAGGGTTCTTGTCTGTGTTGCAAGGTGTGAAGTTGAGTCAGACTCAATGTCCGACCACGACAGAAGATAGAGTGAAACTGAAAGCCATTCCCTATGCCTCAGCCATAGGTTCTATCATGTATGCTATGTTGTGTACCAGACCTGATGTGTGCCTTGCCATAAGTTTGGTAGGGAGGTACGAAAGTAATCCAGGAGTGGATCACTGGATAGTGGTCAAGAATATCCTGAAATACCTCAAAAGGACCAAGGATATGTTTCTCATTTATGGGGCTGACGAAGAGCTCGTCGTAAAAGGTTACGTCGACTCTAGCTTCGACATTGATCGGATGACTTTAAGTCACAAACCAGATACGTATTTATATTGAATGGTGGAGCTGTCAGTTGGCGTTGTTCCTAGAAGAGCGTCATGGTGGGATCTACATGTGAAGCGGAGTACATAGCTGCTTCGGAATGAAGGAAATATCCCCTAGAGGCAATAATAAAGTTGTTATTTTATATTTCCTTATTCATGATAAAGGTTTATTATTGATGCTAGAATTATATTGATTGGAAACTTAAATACATGTGTGGATACATAAACAAATACCGTGTCCCTAGTGAGCCTCTACTAGACTAGCACGTTGATTAAATATGGTTAAGGTTTCCTAACCATGGACATGAGTTGTCATTTGATAACGGGATCACATCATTAGGAGAATGATGTGATGGACAAGACCCATCCGTTAGCTTAGCATATTGATCGTTTACTTTTACTGGTATTGCTTTCTTCATGTCAAATACATATTCCTTCGACTATGAGATTATGCAATACCCGGATACCGGAGAAATACCTTGTGTGCTATCAAACGTCACAACATAACTGGGTGATTATAATGATGCTCTACAAGTATCTCCGAAGGTGTTTGTTGATTTGGCATAGATCGAGATTGGGATTTGTCACTCCGAGTATCGAAGAGGTATCTCTGGGCCCTCTCGGTAATACACATCATAAGCTTGCAAGCAAACGACTAAGGAGTTAGTCACGAGGTGATGTATTATGGAACGAGTAAAGAGACTTACCCGTAACGAGATTGAACTAGGTATGAAGATATCGACGATCAAATCTTGGGCAAGTAACATACCGATGACAATGGGAATTATGTATGTTGTCATAACGGTTTGACCAATAAAGATCTTCGTAGAATATGTCAGAGCCAATATGATCATCCAGGTTCCGCTATTGGTTATTGACTGTAGAGGTTTCTCGGCCATGTCTACATAGTTCTCGAACCCGTAGGGTCTGCACGCTTAGCATTCGATGACGATATATTATTATATGAGTTATGTGATTTGGTGACCGAATGTTGTTTGGAGTCCCGAATGAGATCACGGACATGACGAGGAGTGTCTAAATGGTCAAGAGGTAAAGATTGATATATAGTACGATGGTATTCGGTCACCGGAAGTGTTCCGGAGGGTACCGGGTACATATCGGGTCACTAGAAGCGGTTCCGAACACCCCCAGCAAAAGATATGGGCCTTATGGGCCAAGAGGGGAAACGCACCAGACACAAGGGGCTGGTGTGCTCCCCATATGGGCCAGCCAAGGTGTATAAGGAAAGGGGGAAAGGGGAAAGGCAAGTGTGGATTAGGATTCCCACTTCCTTCTCTTTCCTCGTCTTTCCTTCCCCTCCGGCATATATGGCAGGGGACGCGTGGTTTGGGAGGAGCCCAAGTAGGATTCAGTCCTACTTGGGGCGCCTCCTGGCCTCTCCCCTCCCCTCCCACCTATATATACGTGAGGGGCACCCCTGGCACACACCAAATAATTGCCGGGCCATGTGCAGCACCCCCCTCCACCGTTTACTCCCCAGGTCATATTTTCGTAGTGCTTATGCGAAGCCCCACGGAGATCACTTCACCATCACCGTCACCACGCCATCATGCTGATGGAACTCATCTACTACCTAGACGTCTTGCTAGATCAAGAAGGCAAGGGACGTCACCGAGCTGAACGTGTGCAGAACTCGGAGGTGTCGTACGTTCGGTACTCGATTGGTGGATCACGAAGAAAGTTCAACTACATCAACCGCATTGTGAAAGGATTCCGCTTACAGTCTACGAGGGTACGTAGACACACTCTCCCCCTCGTTGCTATGCATCTCCATGGATAGATCATTGCGTGTGTGTAGAATTTTTTTGTTTTCCATGCAATGATTCTCAAAAGTGGTATCAGAGCCAGGTCTATGCATAGATGATATGCACGAGTAGAACACAAAGAGTTATGGGCGGTGATAGTCATACTGCTTACCACCAACATCTTATTTTGATTTGACGGTATTGTGGGATGAAGCGGCCCGGACCAACCTTACATGTCCACGTACATGAGACCGGTTCCACCGACATACATGCAACTAGTTTTGCATAAAGGTGGTTGGCGGGTGTCTGTTTCTTCTACTTTAGTTGAATCGAATTTGACTGCGGCCAGTCCTTGAAGAAGGTTAAAACAACAAACTTGACGAAACCCCAATGTGGTTTTTGTCGTAGGTAAGAATGGTTCTGGCTAGAAGCCCATAGCAGCCACGTAAAACTTGCAACAACAAAGTAGAGGACGTCTAACTTGATTTTGCAGGGTATGTTGTGATGTGATATGGTCAAGACATGATGTAATATATGTTATTGTATGAGATGATCATGTTTTGTAATTAATCGGCAACCGATAGGAGCTTTATGGTTGTCTCTTTATTGTATGAAATGCAAACGCCATGTAATTGCTTTACTTTATCGGTATGCGTTAGCAATAGTTGTAGAAGCAATAGTTGGTGAGACGACCACGACGCAACGATGGAGATCAAGGTGTCGAGCTGGTGACGATGGAAATCATGACGATGCTTTTGAGATGGAGATCAAAAGCACGAGATGATGATGGCCATATCATGTGACATATTTTGATTGCATGTGATGTTTATCTTTTATGCATCTTATTTTTCTTAGAACGACGGTAGCATTATAAGATGATCCCTTCTCGTAATTTCAAGATAAACCTATTCTCCCCGAGCATGCACCATTGTGAAAGTTCGTCGTTTTGAGACACCGCGTGATGATCGGGTATGATAGACTCTATGTTCACATACAATGGGTGTAAGACAGTTTTACACATGCAGAATACTTGGGTTAAACTTGACGAGCCTAGCATGTACAGACATGGCCTCGGAACAATTGAGACCGAAAGGTCGAACATGAGTCATGTACTAGATATGATCAACATAGAGATGTTCACCATTGAAGACTACTCCATCTCATGTGATGATCGGACATGGTTTAGTTGATTTGGATCATGTATCACTTAGACAACTAGGGGGATGTTGATTTTAAGTGGGAGTTCATTATTAATTTGATTAATTGAACTTAAATTTATCATGAACTTATTCCAGATAGTATTTGCAAATTATGTTGTAGATCAATAGCTCGCGCTATAGCTCCCCTATTTTTGATATGTTCCTAGAGAAAACTAAGTTGAAAGATGATAGTAGCAATGATACAGACTGGGTTCATGATCTGAGGATTATCCTCATTGCTGTTTAGAAGAATTATGTCCTTGATGCACCACTAGGGGACATACCTATTGTAGGAGCAGATGCATACGTTATGAACATTTGGATAGCTCGATGTGATGACTACTTAATAGTTTAATGCGCCATGTTTTACGACTTAGAACCGTGCTTCGCGTTTTGAATGCCATGGAGCATATGAGATGTTCCAAGAGTTGAAATTGGTTTTTCAGACTCATGCCCGTGTCGGGAGGTATGAGACCTCTGACAAGTACTTTGCCTACAAGATGGAGGAGAATAGCTCAGCCAGTGAGCATGTGCTCAGAATGTCTGGGTACTACAATCGCTTGAATCAACTGGGAGTTAATCCTCCAGATAAGATAGTGATTGACAAAGTTCTCTAGTCACTATCACCAAGCTAATAGAACTTCGTGATAAACTATAATATGCAAGGGATGACGAAAACGATTTCCGAGCTCTTCACGATGCTGAAATCGGCGAAGGTAGAAATCAAGAAAAAACGTCAAGTGTTGATGGTTAAACAAGACCACTAGTTTCAAGAAAAAGGACAACATGAATAAAGGGAACTTCAAGAAGAATGGCAAGCAAGTTTCCACTCCCATGAAGAAGCCCAAAGCTGGACCCAAACCTGAAACTGAGTGCTTCTACTGCAAGGGAAATGGTCACTAGAAGCGGAATTGCCCCAAATACTTGGCGGATATGAAGGATGGCAAAGTGAAAAAAGGTATTTTTGATATACATGTTACTGATGTGCACCTTACTGTTATTCATAGTAGCCCCTGGGTATTTGATACTAGTTCAATTGCTAGGATTAGTAACTCGAAACAGGAGTTGCAGAATAAACAGAGACTAGTTAAGGGAGAGGTGACGATGTGTGTTGGAAGTGATTCCAAGGTTGATGCGATCACCATCGCACACTCCCTCTACCTTCGGGATTAGTGTTGAACCTAAATAAATGTTATTTGGTGTTTGTGTTGAGCATGAATATGACTGGATCATGTTTATTGCAATACAGTTATTCATTTAAGTCAGAGAATAATTGTTATTCTGTTTATATGAATAAAACCTTCTATGGTCATACACCCAATGTAAATGGTTTATCAAATCTCGATCATAGTGATACACATATTTATAATATTGATGCCAAAAGATGCAAAGTTGATAATGATATTGCAACATACTTGTGGCACTGCCGTTTAGGTCATATTGTTGTAAAGCGCATGAAGAAACTCCATGCGGATGGACTTTTGGAATCACTTGATTATGAATCATTTGATACTTGCGAACCATGCCTCAAGGGCAAGATGACTAAAAACTCCGTTCTCTGGAACAATGGATCAAGCTAATGACGTATTGGATAATACATACCGATGTATGTGGTCGATGAGTGTCAAAGAACGCGGCGAGTACCGTTATTTTCTGACTTCAAAGATGATTTGAGCAGATATGGGTATATCTACTTAATGAAACACAAGTCTGAAACATCTAAAAAGTTCAAAGAATTTCAGAGTGAAGTGGAGAATCATCACAACAAGAAAATAAAGTTTCTACGATCTGATCGCGGAGGTGAATATTTGAGTTACGGGTTTGTCCTTCCTTTAAAACAATGTGGAATAGTTTCACAACTCACGCACTTGGAACACCACAATGTAATGGTGTGTCCGAACATCGTAAGCATACTTTATTAGATACCGTGCGATCTATGATGTCTCTTATCGACTTACCACTATCGTTTTGGGGTTATGCATTAGAGACAGTCGCATTCACGTTAAATAGGGCACCGTCTAAATCCGTTGAGACGACACCGTATGAAGTATGGTTTGGCAAGAAACCTAAGTTCTCGTTTCTTAAAGTTTGGGGTTGCGACACTTATGTCAAAAGGCTTCAGCCTGATAAGCTCAAACCCAAATTGAAGAAGTGTGTCTTCATAGGATACCCTAAAGAAACTATTGGGTACACCTTCTACACAGATCCAAAGGCAAGATCTTTGTTGCTAAGAATGGATCCTTTCTAGAGAAGGAGTTTGTTTCAAAGAAGTGAGTGGAAGGAAAGTAGAACTTGATGAGATAAATGTAACTTCTCTCAAATTGGAGAGTAGCACATCAGAGAAATCCGTTCCCGTGATACCTACACCAACTAGAGAGGAAGCTAATGATGAGGATCATGAAACTTCAGATCAAATTACTATTGGACTTGATAGGTCGAACAGAGCACATTCCGCACTAGAGTGGCATGGTAATCCTGTCCTGGAAGTCATGGTTTCAGACCATGGCGAGCCTATGAACTATGAAGAAGCTATGATGAGCCCAGATTCCAACAGATGGATTGAGGCCATGAAATCTGAGATAGGATCTATGTATGAGAACAAAGTGTGGACTTTGGTGGACTTGCCCAATGATCGCAAGCCATAGAGAATAAATGGATCTCAAGAAGAAGACTGACATTGATGGTAATGTTACTGTCTACAAAGCTCGACTTGTCGCAAAAGGTTTTCGGCAAGCTCAAGGAGTTAACTATGATGAGACTTTCTCACCCGTACCGATGCTTAAGTCCGTCTGAATCATGTTAGCAATTGCTACATTTTGTGCTTATCAAAACTGCATTCCTTAATGGATATCTCAAATAAGAGTTGTATATGATGCAACCAGAAGGTTTTGTCGATCCTAAAGTGCTAAAAAGTGTGCAAGCTCCAGCGATCCATCTATGGACTGGTGCAAGCATCTCGGAGTTGGCATATGCGCTTTGATGAGGTGATCAAATCATATGGTTTTATATGGACTTACGGTGAGGCCTGTGTTTACAAGAAAGTGAGTGGGAGCTCTGTAGAATTTTTGATATTATATGGATGATATATTGCTGATTGGAAATGATATAGAATTTTTGGATAGCATAAAAGGATACTTGAATAAGAATTTTTCAATGAAAGACCTCGGTGAAGCTGCTTACATATTAGGTATCAAGATCTATAGAGATAGATCAAGACGCTTGATAAGATTTTCAATGGGTAGATACCTTGACAAGATTTTGAAGGAATTCAAAATGGATCAGTCAAAGGAGTTCTAGCCTATATTGTAAGGTGTGAAGTTGAGTAAGACTCAAAGCCCGACCACGGCATAAGATAGAGAGAGAATGAAATTCATTCCCTATGCCTTAGTCATAGGTTCTATAAAGTATGCCATGTTGTGTACCAAACCTATTGTGTAGCTTGCCATGATTTTGGCAAGGGGGTACAATAGTGAGCCAGGAGAAGATCACTAGACAACGGTCAAAATTATCCTTAGAGGATTAAGGAAATATTTCTCGATTATGGAGGTGACAAAGAGTTTGTCATAAAGAGTTACGTTGATGCAAGCTTTTATATAGATCTAGATGACTTTGAGTCTCAATCCGGATATGTATTGAAAGTGGGACCAATTAGCTAGAGTAGATCCATGCAGAGCATTGTAGACATAGAAATTTGCGAAATACATATGGATCTGAATGTGCAGACCCGTTGACTAAACCTCTTTCACAAGCAAAACATGATCACACCTTAGTACTCTTTGGGTGTTAATCACATAGCGATGTAAACTAGATTATTGACTCTAGTAAACACTTTGGGTATTGGTCACATGACGATGTGAACTATGGGTGTTAATCACATGATGATGTGAACTAGATTATTGACTCTAGTGCAAGTGGGAGACTGGAGGAAATAGGCCATAGAGGCAATAATAAAGTTGTTATTTTATATTTCCCTATTCATGATAAAGGTTTATTATTCATGCTAGAATTTTATTGATTGGAAACTTAAATACATGTGTGGATACATAAACAAATACTGTGTCCCTAGTGAGCCTCTACTAGACGAGCTCGTTGATAAAAGATGGTTAAGGTTTCCTAACCATGGACATGAGTTGTCATTTAATAATAGGATCACATCATGAGGAGAATGATGTGATGGACAAGACCCATCTGTTAGCTTAGCATAATGATCGTTTAGTTTTAGTGCTATTACTTTATTCATGTCAAATACATATTGCTTCGACTATGAGATTATGCAACTCCCCGATACCGGAGGAATACCTTGTGTGCTATAAAACGTCACAACATAACTGGGTAATTATAAAGATGCTCTACAGGTATCTCCTAAGGTGTTTGTTGAGTTGGCATAGATCGAGATTAGGATTTGTCACTCCGAGTATCCGAGTGGTACCTTTGGGCCCTCTCGGTAATACACATCATAAGCTTGCAAGCAAACGACTAAGGAGTTAGTGACGAGGTCATGTATTACGGAACGAGTAAAGAGACTTGCTGGTAATGAGATTGAACTAGGTATGAAGATACCACAATCGAATCTCGAGCAAGTAACATACCGATGGACAAAGCGAATTACGTATGTTGTCATAATGGTTTGACCGATAAAGATCTTCATAGAATATGTAATAGCCATTATGAGCATCCAGGTTCTGCTATTGGTTATTGACCATAGAGGTGACTCGGTCATGTCTACATAGTTCTCGAACTCGTAGGGTCCGCACGCTTAACGTTTAATGACGATATAGAATTATATGAGTTATGTGATTTGGTGACCGAATATTGTTCAGAGTCCCGGATGAGATCACGGACATGGCGAGGAGTCTCGAAATGTTCTAGACATAAAGATTGATATATAGGACGATGGTATTCGGACACTTGAAGTGTTCCGAAGGGTACCGAGTACATATCGGGTCACCGGAAGGGGTTCCGGGCACCCCCGACAAAAGATATGGGCCTTATGGGCCAAGAGGGGAAACACACCAGTCACAAGGGGCTAGTGCGCCCCCATATGGGCCGACCAAGGTGGGGAAGGAAAGGGGGAAAGGGGAAAGGAAAGTGTGGATTAGGATTCCCACTGCCTTCTCTCCCCTTTCCTCTTTCCTTCCCCCTCCGGCATATATGGTAGGGGGGGCGTCCGGCTTGGGAGGAGCCCAAGTAGGATTCGGTCCTACTTGGGGCACCTCCTGGCCTCTCCCTCCCCCTTCCACCTATATATATGTGGGGGGCGCCCCTAGCACACACCAGACAATTGCCTGGTCGTGTGGGGCGCCCCCTCCACCGTTTACTCCCTCGGTTATTTTTTCATAGTGCTTAGGCAAAGCCCTGCAGAGATCACTTCACCATCATCATCACCACGCCATCGTGCTGACGGAACTCAACAACTACCTTGACGTCTTGCTAGATCAAGAAGGCGAGGGACGTTATCGAGCTGAACGTGTGCAGAACTCAGAGATGTCGTACGTTTGGTACTCGATCAGTGGATCGCGAAGAAAGTTTGACTACATCAATCGCGTTGTGAAATGCTTCCGCTTATGGTCTATGAGGGTACATAGACACACTCTCCCCCTCGTTGCTATGCATCTCCATGGATAGATCATTGCGTGTGCATATAATTTTTTTGTTTTCCATGCAACGATTCCCAACACGGAAGCATCGCATGAAGGAATCTGGACGAAGGAGTTCATATCTGATCTGGATGTAATACCTAGTATCAGGTCCAATGAAAATCTTTTGTGGCAACACTAGAGCAATTGCCTTAGTGAAGGAATCCATGTTTCACAAGATAACCAAACACATCAAGATACGCTTCAACTCCATCCGTGAAAAGGTGAAGGATGGAGACATAGAAATTTGCAAAATACATACAGATCTGAATGTAGCAGACTTGTTGACTAAACCTCTTCCGCGAGATAAACATGATCAACACCAAGACTCCATGGGTGTTAGATTCATTACTATGTAATCTAGATTATTGACTCTAGTGCAAGTGGGAGACCGATGGAAATATGCCCTAGAGGCAATATTAAAGTTGTTATTACTATATTTCCTTATTCATGATAAATGTTTATTATTCATGCTAGAATTGTATTGACCGAAAACTTAGATACATGTGTGGATACATAAACAAATATTGCGTCCCTAGTAAGCCTCTACTAGACTAGCTCGTTGATCAAAGATGGTTAAGGTTTCCTAACCATAGACATGAGTTTTCACTTGATGACGGGATCACGTCATTAGGAGAATGATGTGATGGACAAGACCCATCCATTAGATTAGCATATGATTGTTCAGTTTATTGCTACTGCTTTCTTAATGCCAAATACATGTTTCTTCGACCATGAGATCATGCAACTCTCGAATACCGGAGGAATACCCTGTGTGCTATCAAATGTCACAGCGCAACTAGGTGATCATAAAGATGCTCTACAGGTATCTCCGAAGGTGTCTGTTGGCGTGAATCGAGATTGGGATTTGTCACTCCGTATGACGGAGAGGTATCTCTAGGCCCTCTCAGTAATACACATCATAAGAAGCTTGCAAGCAAAGTGACTAAGGAGTTAGTTGTAAGATGATGTATTACAGAATGAGTAAAGAGACTTGCCGGTAACAAGATTGAACTAGGTATGAAGATACCGACGATTGAATCTCGGGCAAGTAACATACCGACAGACAAAGGGAACTACATATGTTGTCATAAAGGTTCAACCGATAAAGATCTTCGTAGAATATGTAGGAACCAATATGGGCATCCAGGTCCCGCTATTGGTTATTGACTGGAGAGGTGTCTCGGTCATGTCTACATCATTCTTGAACCCGTAGGGTCCGCACGCTTAATGCTCATTGATGACATAGTATTGTATGACTTATGTGATTTGGTGACCGAATGTTGTTAGGAGTCCCGGACGAGATCACAGAAATGACGAGGAGCTTCAGAATGGACCGGAGGTAAAGATCGATATATAGGACGATGCTATTTGGTCACCGGAAAGGTTTCAGAATGAATCGGGTAGTCATTGGATCACTGAAAGGGGTACCGGGAGGCCTCAGGAGGTTATTGGGCCTTATGGGCCAAAGGAGGGGAGCACACCAACCCACAAGGCGTTGGCGCACCCCACCTCTAGGCCGTCGTCCCTAAGGGAGGAAAGGGGGGAGGGCTAGCCCCTCCCGCCTTCCCCTTCTCATTAGAGAAAGGAAGGGGGGCGCCACCCCCTCCCGCCTTCCCCCTGCGCGCCCAAGAAGGAAGGTGGGCGCGGCCAGGGCAGGAGCCCAAGGCGACCCCCTGCCCCTTGGGGGAGCCCTAGCACTACAAAAAAAAGACACATCTGTGACATTTTGGGCCAAACGAAATTTTGTTCTGTCATACATATGACACTTCTATGACGATAATTGTGACAAAACCCGGTATCATCATAGATGTGGTGGCCTCCTACTTCTATGACAAAAAATCATGACAGAAAATGGGCTTTTTGTCCTGGGCGGGCCGGAGACGCAGCTGCATGACATTCTTTGGGCTGTCCATGACGGAAAAAACCATGGTAGAAGCGAGGGGGAGGAAAATTTTGGGGAGTTCCCGGTTACGGTGGGAGGTCAGAGGCCGAGCGATGCGCGTTTCTCTTGTACATGTACGCGCATGTGTGCGAGGCGTTGGATCTAACTGAACCCGAGCGAGGCGTTGGGCTCTAACTAAACCCGAGTGATTGCACTGCAAGCTATGTGTTACTGAGCCCGAGCGATCGATCGATGGCTGTTAATTGAACCCGATTGAGCGATTCCTTCGCTGCTCCTTCTAACCGAAGCCGATCGATTGGATGAACAGTGAGCGTTGCGGGGGGGGGGGGGTTTGGATGAACAGTGAGCGGTGGTGTTTGCCTCTGGATGAACAGGACCCCGTGGTGTGGAGGGGTGGATGAACAGTTGACGGTCGAGGGGTGCCCATGGAGGGGTGGTTGAACAGGACCCCGTGGTGTGGAGGGCTGGATGAACAGTAGACGTTGGAGGGGTGCCCGTGGAAGGGTGGTTGAACAGTAGCCGGTGGAGTAGCGCGTGGTGGAGGCTGGATGAATAGGAGCCCGTGGAGGCTGGAGGAGGTCGACGGTAGCCCGTGGAGGCTGGAGGAGGTCAATGGTGGAGATGAACAGTATCCCGCGGAGTCCCATTTTGTGGTACGCCACATCCCTCCCGATGAACAGGACCCCCGTTTCGACCGTAGCGCTCCAACACAAGTCCGTTTCGTCCGTTTTGCGGTATGCCACACCTCTCCCGATTAACAGGACCCCCATTTCGACCGTAGGGGGTCCGTTTCATCCGTTTTACAGTACTCCACACCCCTCCCAATCAACAGTACCCCCGTTTCGACCATAGGAGGTCCTATTCCTCCGTTTTGCGGTACGCCACACCCCTCCCAATCAACAGGACCCCCGTTCCGACCGTAGGAGGTCTGTTTCCTCTGTTTTGCGATACGCCACACCCCTCCCGATCAATAGGACCCCGTTCCGAACGTAGGAGGTCCGTTTCCTCTGTTGTGCGGTACGCCATGCCTCGTTTCCATCACCTGTTCCGTCCAAACCCTCCCGATGAACACGACCACGCATTCCGTTCCGACCCAGCCGGTTGGCTCCCCATGAACACGACGACGATGCTGTTTCTCCGTTTTGACCCAGCCATGTACACGAGCCCTGGCCGTACGTATGCGCGAGTAGGTGTTCGAGACCCCACCTGTATGTACACATACGTGGCCGTATTCTTTCTTGCACCCTGGCCGCTGTACGTACGTGTACATGATACGTGCGCGCCTCTTCTACGACACGTGCGCACCTCTACTACGACACGTGCGCGCCTCTACATCGACACGTGCGCGCCTCTACATCGACCAGTATGTACGTACACGTTCGCGACCAGAATGACAACGCTACGTACGCTTCAACCAGGTGGGTCCCGACTGTCAGGCACTTCCTTGCCTGCGAAGATGTAGCTAGTGGGTCCCAGCAGTCAGGGGGGCGAATCGTTTTTTTCTAGACGCACTTCCTTGCGTGCGAAGATGTAGCTGGTGGGTCCCAGCAGTCAGGGGGAAACGTTTTTTTTCGTGAAATACGGTGGCCCATCCGGTGGGTCCCCGCTGTCAGGTGGAGGAATAATTACTTTCCGTGTAATAAGGAGGCACTTCCTTGCTGCGGCCGTGGACCCAGCTGTCAGCCTCTCCACGTACGGTCCACGTCCGATGGAAGCCGTTCCTTGACCACGGTGACCACGCTGCGCCAAGAGCACCAGGGCAGTGGACAACGGCGAGGCCTAGGAAGGGGACGACGTGGAGCTGGGGAAGAGGCGACAGTGGATGCCCACGCGTAGAGGAGTATGAGGGTTCACTCGTTCGGCTGCGGTGTGAGGCTGCCGTCGTTGCAGAATAACAGGGGGTGTGGGTGCGTAGAGGGATGGCCTGGCCAACGGTGGGAGTAGTAGGGGGCGGTGAGGCCTCTGCGGCATCACAGCCGGCCATGGGCGGCAGGAGCAGGCGGCATGACCAGTGCTGCTTTGGGCAGCTGGAGCAAGAAGACCAGAGGTTGAAGAAGCACCAGGGCCGTTGGATGGACATCGTACGGTCACTGGAGCTAGAATCGTTCATATATTGACTAAAGTTGACAAAGGCCTCCGTCCCAGTCAACTTAGTAGGCCCACAAGTCAGCCTCCTACCAAGGTGGGTCCCAGCTAGTAGGGGGTATTCATTTTTTATGCGTAATAAGGAGGCACTTCCGGTGGGTCCGAGCTGACAGCGGGGGCAACGTTTTTTTCGTGAAATACGGTGGCCCATCCTGTGGGTCCCAGCAGTCAGGGGAAACGTTTTTTTTTGTGAAATAATGGTGGCCCGTCCGGTGGGTCCCTGCTGTCAGGTGGAGGAATAATTATTTTCTGCGTAATAATGAGGCACTTCCTTGCGGCTGTCGTGGACCCAGCTCTCAGCCTCTCCACGTACAGTACTCTTCCGATGGAAGTCGGTCGTTGACGACATTGACCACGCCACGCATAGAGCACCACGGCGGTGGACGATGGCGAGGCCTAGGAAGGGGACGACACGGAGCCGGGGAAGACGCGGCAGTGGAAGCCCGCGCGGAGAGGAGTACGAGGATTCACCGGTTCGGCTGCGGTGTGAGGCTGCCGTCGCTGCAGAATAACAGGGGGTGTGGGTGAGTAGAGGGATGCCCTGGCCAGTGGTGGGAGTAGTAGGGGGCGCTGAGGCCTGCGCGGTAGCACAGCCGGCCACAGGAGGTGGGAGCAGGCGGTCCCGCCGACGCTGCTTTGGCGGCTGGAGCAAGAAGATCAGAGATTGAAGAAACACAACGGCCGTTGGATTGTCATCCAACGGTTACGTCTGCTAGAATCGTTTGTTGACGTATATAATAACTAAAAAAATCTTGCATACGCATCAACTAAACAGGCCCACAAGTAAGACCACTCCCTCTTTTTTTAATAATTTATATATAGCTCATGGCAACTTCTTATGCAATTTATTGCAGTCGTTTTTTTGGTTGGCCAGGGCCAATTTCACATATTTCTATGGGTTCCAAACTATTTTTAATACCGAAATGTCGAGCCAGATTTAAAGTACTTTGAAGATATATTTAAATTAGGTTAATGCCCAGTGAAATAGGAATCTGAAAATGTGAAAAAAATCAGAAATTATAAAGTAATTGCCAATTTGTCATCTGTTTTTATATTTACAACCCATTTCATATTACTTTCAAGATTTGCAGGCGTCTTGAAAGAGTTGCAGCCCATCAGGGCATAGAAAAATAAGTAGGCCTGGATTGGGTATTCTTTAGAAAAAATAAAGTGGGCTCATTTTCACAAAGAAAAAATAGCTGGGCTGGTCACATGGTGAATGTCGGTGTCAAAACCGGCGGATCTCGGGTAGGGGGTCCTGAACTGTGCGTCTAGGTGGATGGTAACAGGAGACAAGGGACACGATGTTTTTACCCAGGTTCAGGCCCTCTCGATGGAGGTAAAACCCTACTCCTCCTTGATTAATATTGATGATATGGGTAGTACAAGAGTTGATCTACCACGAGATCAGAAAGGCTAAACTCTAGAAGCTAGCCTATGGTATGATTGTTGTTCGTCCTACAGACTAAACCTCTCTGGTTTGTATAGACACCGGAGAGGGCTAGGGTTACACAGAGTCGGTTACAATGGGAGGAGATCTACATATCGCATTGCCAAGCTTGCCTTCCACGCCAAGGAAAGTCCCATCCAGACACGGGACGAAGTCTTCAATCTTGTATCTTCATAGTCCGGGAGTCCGGCCAAAGGTCATAGTCCGGCCATCCGGACACCCCATAATCCGGGACTCCCTCAGTAGCCCCGAACCAGGCTTCAATGACGATGAGTCCGGCGCGCAGATTTGTCTTCGGCATTGCAAGGCGGGTTCTTCTCCAAATTCCATATAGCTGTTGAATAATGTCCGGCTTCTGGTGAATGTTGCGCTTCTTGGCTTCCGCGCCCAATAATGGTCATCTTCCACATGTCAAACGAATGCGAAAAGCCAGGGTGTTTGTTTTTTCATTTACCCCCCTAGCTGCATAAATGAGCTGCCCATAAAAGACACGGGGATTTAGATCCAACTCACACCATCTTTCCTCCGCGAGCATTCATCGGAGCGCTTTTGACATAGATCCATTCCATCATGGCCAGTCGACGCGGCTCCTCCTCTCGCGCTCCCAGCTCTCGGCCTGGAGATTGGGAGAGATGCTCCGTCCCGCACAACGACATAGTGGCGCTCCAGGCCAAGGGGTTTCTCCCCCCAGCCTTCATGGTCCCGGTTCAAGCCGGGCTTGCCAACTATAATAGTGGAGAGGAAGCAGAGAGCGTCCCTAATCCCTCCAAAGGAGAGCGGGTATGCCTTGTCCCTTATTTGATAAGGGGGCTCGGATTTCCAATTCATCCATTTCTCCGAGGGCTCCTGGAGTTCTACGGCCTCCAGTTGCATAACCTTACGCCTGCCTCTATATTGCATATTGCGGGCTTCGTAGCCCTCTGCGAGCTGTTTCTGGGCATCAAGGCTCATTTCGCACTGTGGAAGAAGTTGTTCTGCCTTGTGCCCCGTTCTTATGAGGGGTCGATATATCAAGTGGGTGGAGCCGAACTATGGCGCGTCGCCGGGACCGGATATCTATCCGGAACCCCAAAGAAGACGTCCGAAGACTGGCCTTCAGAATGGTTTTATATAGAAGACGTCCCCCTGCCGGACTAGCTCCAGTTCATCAATGTAATGTAGGCATGTATTCCGTAAATAGTCATACATGCTTATGGAAAAGAACTTGCATGACATCTTTTGTCCTACCCTCCCGTGGCAGCGAGGTCCTATTGGAAACTAAGGGATATTAAGGCCTCCTTTTAATAGAGAACCGGAACAAAGCATTAGCACATAGTGAATACATGAACTCCTCAAACTATGGTCATCACCGGGAGTGGTCCCGATTATTGTCACTTCGGGGTTGCCGGATCATAGCACAGACTATGGACTTGCAAGATAGGATCAAGAACACACATATATTCATGAAAACATAATAGGTTCAGATCTGAAATCATGGCACTCGGGCCCTAGTGACAAGCATTAAGCATAGCAAAGTCATATCAACATCAATCTCAGAACATAGTGGATACTAGGGATCAAACCCTAACAAAACTAACTCGATTACATGATAAATCTCATCCAACCCATCACCGTCCAGCAAGCCTACGATGCAATTACTCACGCACGGCGGTGAGCATCATGAAATTGGTGATGGAGGATGGTTGATGATGATGACAGCGACGAATCCCCCTCTTCGGAGCCCCAAACGGACTCCAGATCAGCCCTCCCGAGAGAGATTAGGGCTTGGCGGTGGCTCCGTATCGTAAAACGTGATGAAACTTTGTCTTTGATTTTTTTCTCCCCGAAAGCCAATATATGGAGTTGGAGTTGGCGTCGGAGGGCGTCCAGGGGGCCCATGAGGTAGGGGGGCGTGCCCAGGGGGGAGGGGCGCGCCGCCCACCCTCGTGGACAGGGTATGGGCCCCCTGGTCTTCATCTTTGGTGAGGATTTTTTATTATTTATTATAAGATAATCCGTGGAGTTTCAGGTCATTCCGAGAAGTTATGTTTTCTGCACATAAAACAACATCATGGCAATTCTGCTGAAAACAGCGTCAGTCCGGGTTAGTTCCATTCAAATCATACAAGTTAGAGTCCAAAACAAGGGCAAAAGTGTTTGGAAAAGTAGATATGACGGAGACATATCATACTCAGACAACAGACTGATCCAATTTTTTCCAGTAATATAAGTGATGGATAGTGCCTTCGTTACTGACACGACATAAGAAGTGAAACCTGCAAAAATAGCATTCATAGAGCAAACCAAACGGTTTACTCTGTGATGAATGTCACATGGCAAAACCTGCATCGTAAAATTGCAAGAAAAGAAAGAAAACATGACATTAAATCAATAAGATTTAGACAGTAAATCAATAAGATTTACTTGATGTGACACGAGTGAATCCTTACCTGGAAATCACTATGTTGAAGTACTAAGCAGAAGATTGATCGTACAACTACGCATGGCATGCAGGGCCCCCGCCTACTCCCACAAGCAGGGCAGTCCAAAGGTCGTGATAAATCGTATGGACCGAACATCCATGGGACTGGAAATCCTGGTGGGTGCGATAAACCCCACAATGCATACAGATATTGGAGTGTAACTATAATTGATAAATCGTCCTCACAAAAATATGATCTGGATACTTCAAAATATACAGACTGAATTGAGTGGACATACATTAACATAGACCGTTCTCAAGACTGACCACACACCAAAAGCGGCAGTGCTAATAAACAATACAGGGTTCACAAACATAAATCAAGTACTGAACAATAGTACTTACTACAGACAAGCAAAGTTGCACTAACTAAACTCTGCAGACTATTTCTTGCCACCGACCTACGGGATGAACCCTGCATAACTGACTAGGCCATGGACTTCGTGTGAGATGTCTACATGCACCATCACCATCTTGTCAACCTTGGAGAACCTAACAGAGTGGTCTTTCCACTCATAAACATGATGATGAAGACATGCCGCATCAAATTTGTTGGGAAGCTTTACAAGAACCACACCCTTCATAATCCAAGGCACAACCAGGAAATTGTTGTGGTCAAGTACAACCTCGAGAACACGCCTGACAACAATGCTACAGGAAAACACTAGTTCAGGACATGTGGCGACAAGGACACATCAACTGGATAGTTCAGTAGTAGAACTCATCATCAGGTCTTCCAGTTCACACGGCATGACTTTGAGAACTTCATCTCCACCACGGACCTGGTTCTAATTCAAACAGAAACCATATTTTATTACTACATCCTTTCAGAAATATAAGATGATTTTCGATATTATACTCCATATATGACTACATATACACACAGAAATGAGTGAACAAAGACACTAGAACACGTCTTCAAAGGCATGAGAGCAGAGGGATTACATGCAATATCCATAACACAAGTTACTGAGGCAAATATACCCTCTTAAAAGGTAGCATTGATGTTCATAAAGTACTCCCTCCATCCCAAAATTCTTGTCTTATATTTGTCTAGATATGGATGTATCAAGTCACATTTTAGTATTAGATACATCCGTATCTAGACAAATCTAAGACAAGAAATTTGGGACAGAGGGAGTAGTTGAAAGTAATCTATAAGAAATTAGTGTCAACCTCTCGCATGTTTTGGTCAAAAGAGGAATTTAGAACCGTCATTTGGCACACTAAAATCACATGTAAGATCACCCAGAAAGTTGTACTACCAGTACTAGTACTGCGTGTTAGATGAAAAAACACAATCAAGATCAAGAAAAAGATCGTCAACAAGAGACATTACCTAGACTTGCTTAATGAGGGATCCCGGAGAGGGGGGCTTGGACAGGGCAATGGCTTTGACCTTGTCTGCGGTAGTCTCGGCGGGGTGCTTGCGCTTCTTCATACCATGAGCCTCGACGGTTTTGGCCAGAGCCATAGACATCACGTCGGCCGGTGCTCCGGCATCCATCCAAGAGAGGAAGCTGAGAGAGAAGAGTGAAAGGAGGAACGAGATGAGGGAGAAGCGAAGCGAGTGGGGGTTTTCTTCAAGAGAGGAAGCTGAGAGAGAAGAGTGAAATGATGGTTGCTTCGTCCGTCCAACTTACTGCTGGAAAGGAGGGGGTTTTGTGATTTGGCGGCTCATTGGGCATTACTGCGGCAGTTCGATCGGGGTAGTCTACCGTCACTCTACTACGGAGTAATTTAGTGCATGGCTGGTGGACCCAGGTGCTAGCTGTCCCACACGTCGGCGAAAGTGAGTAATTTAGTGCATGGCTGGTGGAGGATCCGCACGGTAGAGCGTGTCCACTGTTTTTCTGAAGAAAAAATGATTACAACAAGCATTTCCACTCTTACGATGGAGGAGTGCAAAACACGGCAGCCACTTGAACATACACAGTGCTCCTACTACTAGGCATGTGCAGTGGTTCATACATCAGTACTACACAATCTTGTTGCTAGTGTAGTAAGATATGACGATAACAAATGATGTTGTGCGCATGTCAACTACTCCTATATGTAACATAGTACCACTTTTTCGAATGTCTAGTCGAGAATGAATGGTGAGATCAATGTTAAAAGAACTAGGTCCACATCGCATGGAGAGTACGGTGCTACAGTACTCCATGAAACATGAACCATATGAAGCACGAATAGTGTTACGTAGGGTGTATGAAGGGTGCACGGGATGGGAGCAAAAGTTCCCTTCTCGGCCCACTTTTGGGTGTTTGGCAGAGTGCATGAAGGGTGCATGAGTCCATGCTAGTAGGTTGACAAAAATACACAAAGAGAAAACAACTATATTGAGATGAGAATGCAACCAAACACACCCACACGCTTTGTGCTACAGTGACTGATCTGCATCGTCTGAGTTTGATCCAACGGTCATGTTGCGCCGAGACATGGACATGCCAATGCAGAGGGCGCCTAAACACCACCGAAGTCCCTCTGCTTCTCAAGGCGCACAACGTTGGTGATGCTGGGTGCAACCGCCCGTAGAGCCCGCTCTCTATCGACGGGAGCCAGCTCGTCAAAGACGACGTCCAATGGCACGAATGGATTCCGGTGGCGGAGCCCTGAAAGGATTTGCCCGACAACGGTGATGGCAGCCCGCACCCCCTCCTTGTCCAGCTCAGCCCCCACCATCGCACGGAGACGGCTCAGCTCCTCGGAGATATAGGTGAAGAAGGAGACCAGGTCAGGAAGCCGCAGCTCGTTGAAGTCGACCGGGTGGTCGAACGGGTTTAGCCTGATGGCCGGCATCGTCGCACTGGCACGACGGTAGGCATCACGCAGCCGCAACACGTGCGTGGCAACTTGGTTCACCAAGTGGCTGAGGCAATCCTGGACCTCGTCACGATCGGCTCGCTCGCGCTCCAGCCGGCTCCCCTGACGGCCTATCGTATCTCCCGCTTTCTGCAGCAATGCCACCGAGCCTCGAGCATCTTTGTGGTGGACGCCTGCCGCTTTTGAAGCTCCGTGAACTCCCGCACATAATGGAGGAGCATGGCACTCCGTCCTCCTTGAGCTCACGGAGCTCCACGTCCTTGGCCCTGAGCTCCGCATCCTTGGCATGGAGCTCCTGTGTCAGGCGCCTCACCTCAGACTCCGTGATCTGCTGGGCCGCCATGGCACCAGGTAGAAGCAATGGGGAGAGGAAGCAAAGGGGGCGAAACAGTTGAAAGGCAATGCAATCTACGGGAAGGCGGAGGGAGCCAGCCGAGCGGGGAATCTTTTGGTTTTCACCACGGTAAAACACCAGTCGACGACTTCTCACATTAGGGAGCAGTGGGTTTTTACAGGCGGGGTCATCATGACTAATTGCTGCCGCGCCTGCTCCCGTCAATCAAAAAATTAAAAATCCTGCCGTGCCTGCTCCCGTCAATAAAAAAATTAAAAATCCTGCCGCACCCAAACACCAGAGCAACGCCGCGGTGGATATTTAAATTTACCTGCCGGCAAGTAGATAAAAATAGGGGTGAAAAAACAAATCTGGCGGCGGACTAGCTAATCGGTCGAACTAGCCCAACTAGCTAGCCACCGTGCTTCAATGATGTACTCGGCAGGAAAGGTGGTCTTTCGTGATTTGATGACTCATTTACTTGCTTCGGCGCTACGACTGAGGAGGACCCAGAAAACGCAAGGTAGGACGTCCCACGTCAGGAAGAATATATGCGTGCACCACCCGGGAGGATCCCGAAACCGCGCAGTAGGGTGTGCCACGTCTCGGCACGGAGGAAAATGTGCGTGTAAAAATATACTGCATCAGACGTAGTACCTATGGTTCGACCTCGGGACCCAGCCAGTCGGTCAAAAAAACCCCACTAGCCACACAACTTCATCATGCAAACCTGGCACGGAGGATAGATATGGTTAGCTCCATCTTGACCAGCCACAACGTCTCTTGTTCTAGGCGATTCTTCTATTTTCCAAGCTTTTTTAGTTGTAATAACACCACGGCAAGCTAGCGCCGCTCTTCATGTCTGCCCGTGCAAAGGTTAGACGATGGAGAGAAGAGAGATTGAGATCACAGACCTGGGACCCACCAGTAAGTGAGAAACGGTCATGCACGTGTTGATGAGGCACTCCCTCTACTCTACTCAACGCAAGTACTGTATAAAATCAAGTTATGGGACAAAGCCAACAACCGTTCATTTTTCAGGCTATCGACTTACGCTTTGTAGTCCAGGTTGCCAGTTCGAATCTCGTCTTTCAGATTTGTTAGTTTTAGGTCCAAATTTGATTAATGACAAGTGGGACCCCCGTGTGTTGTTCCGATATTTCAGTGTAGGATGGTTTTTTTGAACAAACACTTTGCGCGGTTAGACAAGTAACGGCACGAGTTACACGTATTTTGCAAGTTTACGAACAAAAATGACAGCGGCATAGAATATCACATCCACCCCGCAGCTTAGATACTATGGTGATACGAGTTTTTACACCGTTGGAAGTGAGATCCAATGGCTTGGGAGTAGTCTTTGTAATTATGCGCAATTTCCAAACTCTCCAAAGGTTTTTTTGCAAATAAAACATTCAGGCCTCGTGTGTGCCGCTGCATCTTCGATCCAACGGCTCCCCAGTGCTCATATTAGGTGCTCCCCGTAGCTTAATTACCCGCTACGGTGATATGAGCATCTAGGTTGTATGATCAGTGATCAGATGGCACATGCGTAGTACTTGTACTTTCTGCGCATTTCCCAAACTCTATCAGTCGTATATTGCAAAAACATTCAAACCTCCTACTGTGGGCCGTTAGATCTCAGTGAACTCGTATCACCATAGAATCTACGGTGCGGGAGCACCTCATATTCTCCCGTGCGAGAAAACATAAGGTGATATCGCAGCTTGGATGCTACGGTGATACGAGCTTGGAGGTCGTTTGATCTGAGATCCAATGGCATCTGAGCAGTCTTTGTGCTTGTAAGCAGTGGCCGAACTCTTTTGGGGCTTTTCTGCAAAAAACCATTCGAACCACCGAGGAGGTGTTGGGTCACAAATCCAACGGCTCCGAAGAGCTTGTATCACCAAAGCATCTAAGGTGTGGTAGCACATGATATTCTTACATACAGGAGAATATGATGTCCTCCTTCATCTTAGATATGCTACGGTGATACGAGCTTCGAGGTCGTTGGATATGGGATCCAAGGGCATCTGAGTAGTTTTTGTACAAATTGTGTGCAATTCTCAAACTCATCAAGGTTTCCTGCAAAAAAAATTAGACACATCATGTGAACTGCTATATCTCAGATCTACAAGCTCCAAGCAACTCGTATCGGCATATAGCATCTAAGGTATGGGGGCACATGATATTCTCCAGGGGAGGAGGGGTGGGGGATGCACAACCAATCGGTGGTTGGGAGGGTGGGACAATATATCTAAACAACCCTAAACAGAGCTCCACAATTTTATCTAAGGTCGAGGGGTTGACCCCCGACAATCATAGCTCCGCCTAAACACAACATTTGCATGTACTATAGTACTAGACTTAATATTCATGTTTCAGTTTCATGTTCATTTTAAATATTGAACTGAGGACCATGGATGTCTTACATTTTACTCCCTTCGTTCCTAAATATTAGTCTTTTTAGAGGTTTCAAATGGACTGGCACATACGGATGTATATAGACATATTTTAGAGTCTAGATTCACTCATTTTGCTCCGTATGTAGTCACTTGTTGAACTCTCTAAAAGACTAATATTTAGGAATAGAAGGAGTATTTTTGAATTCGTGTCATACATGCATGGTTTGGAAAAATAGATGCACTATACTTATTGGATTGTTGTTGTGTTCGTGCGTGTGTGTCTCTCTCTCTGTGTGTGTGTGTGGTCATATGCTTGATACATACAAAGTTTTCTCACCTCCATATTGTTCATCTTTTAAATTTGAATTTGCAGTGGAAAACTTACTAGGGATACCATGAAATGTGAAATCCACGTTGAGATCACTATATCACAAACTCACTCTAATTCAACAACTCGTCATAAATCAATTACCACGTTGAGATTAGTATTTGCAAGGAAAATACGAGTATTGTAATACACATAGATTAGTTCGGCAATTTAAAAGGTTCCTTTAGTATTCTCGAATGGTAGGACCCAACGGCGTGTCAGCCAGACCTTGGCTCGTGTTGATCCTACAAAAAAACGGGCTCGTGTCCTTCGGTGGCGTGCGTGGTACGCACATTAGGCAACCCCAACCAGTCGAGCCTCAGCGTTTCAAGTCGAAATATCTGGCGGCCAGAATTCCAGCCCTAGGAAATTCCCCTCATGTCCCCGGTCCATAATGACTACCGATGAACAACGGAGGGATGCTTTAGTAACTAGACAACGTTACCTACCGTGCCGAGCACGGTTCAATTCCCTCGGCCGCCGCTCGTCAAGGTCACCCATCAACTGCATTGCCTAGTACTACTACTACTATTACACCAGGATGAGCACAGAATTGAGCCCGTTTGTTCGTGCCTAGTACTTGAGTTAATATATCAGGCAATGCACTGGTACAGAGAGATTATCCTTTTACTATGCATATATAACTTGTCTGAAGTCTAACTAAGCAAAATGTTTGACCAAATCCTTTCTTAAGAAATACAACAGGACATATGTACGGCTTGAAAATTTATTGCATGATGCAGGTTATGATATTGTTTCGAATCCTGGATCTTAAATTTCAGAAAATCCAAAAGTGAGCATAAATTCTTGAAACTGAGCATGGTCACATGATATGGCACAAATATTACTTCGTAAGTTTTTTCTTCAATTCGAGACAAGCTGCTTATGACAAGTTGCACAAATAAAGAGCCAAGGTATTTTGGAACAAAGACCTGTCACGTTAAGGCGAACGCTTTCACTATTGAAACCGTGGGCGTTTACGTGCCGCCACAAGTCCCCACTTCTCATCGGCAGGTGCCGTCCCAGCAAGCGTGTGAGTCGACGGGAGGCATGCGAGTAGACCGCTGCGCCGGCTGTCAGGGAGGCGTGCGAGCAGACCGCTGTGCAGACTCACCGGGAGGCGAGCCCTTTGACCAGACTCTGCCGCCCACCATCGTCCCAACTGCTCCCACTTTTAATGTCGCCGGCGCCGTAGTTTAAAATCAACCCCTCACTACCCGGTATCGCTACAATCTTCTCTCTTCCTCTCCGATTCTCCTGTCGTCTGCCTCCAACCAGACTAACCTAAACGTACGCCATGCCGCATCACGATAGTCTGCCCTTAGTGTTCCAGTTTCCTGAGGAAGACACACAACCGGAGTCTCAAGAACATAAGGCGCTTTGGGACGAGCTTGAACTGGCCTTGCGGGAAGACAACGCGCCTGTCCCCGCTCCCGTTCCGGCTCCCGTCGCCCCGACTGCGCCAGCACCCATCCCCATGGCATTGATGGGCTGGGAGCTGCACATTGTCGCCGAGCTTGATGCCACGGGGTTCCACAAGGTCCCTGCCAACTTTCATGCGCCCGTGCACCTGCCAGCGCATGCGCCTGCGCGTGCACTGACGCGCACACCCGTGCCAGTGCCCGTGCACCTGCCAGTGCATGCGCCTGCGCGTGCACTGATGTGCGCGCCCGTGCCGGTGCCCGTGCACACGAATGTCTCCGCCGCGCCGTTGACAGTGCCTGTTCCCGGGAGGGTGCTAGTGCCCCCTTCAATGACATGGATGGCCGCCGTCGACCGCTTCCTTGCACCAACGCCAGTCGCCTCCTCCCGCCAGTTGACTTGCTCCGAAGTCCAGAATATTTTGGCTTTCCTTGAAGCTAGGCCAACATCTAGGAGTACGCCAACAACAGCGCAAGACACCGCCGTCGCCGTCGGTCAGTGGCTCGACGACACACAGAGCACGGCAGAGGAGCCGCTTATCACCGCGAGACGCCCCCGCCGCCGCCGCGTAATCTAAATTTGCCATGAAAAACGTTCGGATTGCCATGCTTAAAATTTGAATGTTTATCATTTCCGTTTATTTTATATCGATCGTCGTATAATTTAAAGCTGGAGTCGGACTGAACGAAATCTATGGTTTGATCGATTGAATGTTCTGCTTGAGCCGTATCAAATTAAATATAAAATGTCATCAACCCACATGTATTCCTTGTCATCCAACGACCTAGACTGCTTCAATGTCGAGCGCTCAACACGTTTAGCGTGCAGTTAATTTCATGCCAAAAATAGTGCTAATCACATAATAACATGGAAATAATATCCTAGTACTTAATATCCGCATGCACTTAATATACTTCCAAATTAACATGCACTGACTAGTGCTGCTAGTACGTGAAACTGGTTTCGTGACTTGTGAACGCGTCCAGATATGGTCAACGGCAACATCGCCCGCGAGTTCTTCGTGTTTGCCCGTGCGTCTAAACGCAAAAGGGGAGGAGAGAGAGAGAGAGAGCACACATGAAACCCACCAGTAAGTGAAGGCGAATAGTACTAAAAATAATATTACATGTTATGCATTAATTAGGCTGTGATAATATAAAAACATTATGTGAACAAAGGGGGGTACAACAAACATTGTTGTTCTACGTATGTTGCCTATTGACGTGCGACTTGAAGGCCCGGTCGCATGTTCGATCCTTGTCCTTTATTTTTTAATTTGTATATGGGTCCAAATTTGTTTTATGACATGTGGGCCCCTCGGTGTGTAGTTTGTAGCACTTTAATTTGTGGGTCGAAATTTGTTCCATTCCAAGTGGACTATCGGTGTGTAGTTTTGTAGCTTATTTATAATAATTAAAGAGAACAACATAGTTTTTTCAATAATACCATGGTGCGACGTTGAAGGCGAGAAAGGACGTGCGAGAGAGCGATGACCGAGCCAGAGGGAAATCAACTAGGGGAGTTGCGTGGGTTGCAACGGTGTTTGGAGTAGTTGTGGGCCGAATGCCACGAAAATATAATCTAAACCGACCGGAATAAATGCCTACACATATTAATCCAAGGTTGGAGTGCCCCTCGCAATGTAAATAGCTCTAGCTTTTCGAGGGATGGAGAGGTACTAGCTTCAATGCGTGGAAGATACAATGTGAGAAAGCGAGGTCAATCGAGAGACATATAGATAGAGAGACAAAGTGAGTGTGGTCCGACATTCATTGAACAAATATATATGCTTTGGAGAGATATTGTCCGATTGAGCTTTTGGCAAGGGTGAGGGCTGTAAGATAGAGCTTGAGAGATGATCTAGTCACAGACGTGTAGATATATTTTGTGTGTGGGAGGAAGCAAGGTCAACCGATCACATAGGGTCACCTGCGATCGATAGAGTGAGACGGGTTGGAGAGAGTGACCTAGATAGACAATGTGCGTGAGAGAGTATACAATGTGAATAGGTCGAATTGGGCTCAAACATGGTGATATATCGTTTTTGTCCGAGAAAGAGCGAGGTCAATCGAGACATACAAAGAGAGAGAGAGAGAGAGAGAGAGAGAGAGAG
>NC_057801.1:506055194-506056020 GCF_018294505.1 Triticum aestivum | reverse complement strand
GTAGTTGAGAGACTTAGAGATCAGAACATGGAGAGAAAGAATGAACGTGTGTTGGAAACCGATAGCTTCCTAAGGTGGTTAGGAGAGGAAGATTGACCGATACAGGAAGTATGTAGCATTTGTGCGCGGGGGGGAGGGGGGGGGGCTAAAAACAACATTTGAATGTACATAGTACGAGACTTAATATCGATGTTTCAATTCGGTGTACATTGTAAGATTTGAACCGAGGACCATGCATACGGGTAATTATTTCGAATTCGTGCCATACTAAGTTTCGAAAAGTTGACATTGACTCAATTTGTTGTGCTTTTTTGTAGGTCATATGTTTGAATCCATCCAAAAGTTTTCTCACTACCATGGTGTTCATCATATACATATGAATTTGTATTAAAAAAGTTGCGTGGATACAGTGAAATGCGAAATCCACATTAGAATTGGAGATCGCTACGTGACACACACTCTAATTGAAATAACTAATTATGTGACACACACTCTAATCCACGTTAGCGTGGATACCATTTCGAATTTTTTTCAAATAACTCCTCATTAATTAATTTATAGTACTCCCTCTGTTCACTTTTATAAGACCTTGAAGACATTTCAGACAATGTGCAAAACAGTTCATTTTAAGTTGTCTGAAACGACTTACAAAAGTGAACGGAGGGAGTATCTCGTTTTGAATGACTAATTATTGCAAGGAAAACACGGGCATGGTAATACATACAGATTTGTTTGCAAATGAAAGAAGATTCATTTGCATTATCAAATGTAGGCGCACCGGGCAGACCAGGGTCGTGTCGGGGTGGACGCTGCTTTGGTGCCTTAA